>NC_073719.1:18053119-18167974 GCF_023634085.1 Falco cherrug | reverse complement strand
TCGCTGGGTGAGGCCCTGGCAAGGGGATCTTAAGAATAAAGAAGTACAGGATCCGGCTGAAGTAGAGGATCCGGCTGCAGTAGAGGATCAGGTTTGATTTCTTATGTTTTACAGGGCATGGGTCAATATCAATGGTAGCCTTATGTCCTGAGGCACTTCAACGACACCAGCATCGACTGAACTTGGTCTTGACCCCATGTGAACGCAGCTGCCCAGCTCAGAACAGGTCAAGAAAAACGACACAGCTTGTAGAGAGCGTGGTCTGAACTGTCAGCCTTGGGTTTTCATACATTGCACGTGGTGTGACAAGAAGACTTAGAGAGTCGCACGTGCATGTGATCGAGGTAGTGTGTTTAAATGTCACTCATGTAATGATCGGGTTGTGTTTTGTTCTGAAGCGAGCGAGTTGTCTGACTTTCTAGGTGTGTTAGCATATTGGTAATGTGCTGTTAATATGGAAAGACAAGCGTAAATACTTTGAGAATAACAGTAGTTTTCTTGAGGTTTTAAGCTACATTAAGGACCTTGGGTGAAGGGTTTTTAGCTGAAATTAGTTTCCGGCTATTAAGACGCTTAGCTTTGCAGTGTCTTAATCAGAATAATAAGATAGTTGACAGGATTTGTAGAATTAGAATAAACGTTCCTCGAAGCTTGCAGGTGCATTGGAGCAGCTGGGAAAAGGAGGTAAAATGATGGCAACACCTCAGACGTAGAGCACAGCTATGTTGATTTGTTTTCCACCAGGTAGTGAGGGGATTTTTGACGTTTTACCCAGAACGAATATTCGGCTAACATGGGCAAATTCAGCTGGGGTAACAGATTTTTGTCTGAGCTTGCAACAAGCAGATAACCCTTTTTGAACCTGTGTGATTGGTATGCCTTTGCAGGAGAATGAAACCGACTTTGATGGGTATTGGAATCCACGGAGCGTAAACCTGGCTAACAGAGAAAGCGGTTCTTGTTTAAGCCCGAACAGCAGATATGTTTGGCCCTCTATGCGTGGCGCAGCTTGGCAGAAAGCGGTCATTGAAAATTTAAATCAATTACATCAGTTACCTTTACAGGAGTTAGACTTACTGGCTAGCATTGTGCCTGTCCAATATGATAATGTTACTGCAACCGCAATGCCAGGTTGTAAAAGCATGTCACCGCAGCTCCAACCAGTGAATGGTACAGGAGTGATCTGGTTTGATAAACCGCGGCATAGTTGGTTTACAAGGCAAGGGGAGCAGGGCCGGTATGTACGTTATCTAAATGTCACAGGGCATTCCCTTTGGAGTGACTTGAGAGCCGGAAGGTTACATGTAAGCACCACAGGGGGTTTTAAACTTCCTCCAGGAGTGTTTCTGGTTTGTGGAGACAGAGCATGGCCCCGTATTCCCATGCAACCTGTTGATGTGCCTTGTTACCTTGGACGGTTAACGTTGTTTGCTCCTCACGTGAAAGATTTATTAAATGTCAGTTGGGATCATGGGAGACCTATTTGAACTTTTGATGATACATGTAACGACAATGTACAGCTGCCATCAGTAGCACTGCTATAGCCACATCTATTTTTCTTCCAGGAGGAATGGCAGCCATGAATGCAAAAAATATACGTAGATTAGCATGCTGGGGTCAGAAACAATTTAATTTGACTTCATGAATGGTAAGTGAGCTACTTACTGATGTAGAGGGTGTTAGACATACTACTTTGAAGAATCGAGCTGCCATAGATTTTTTATTGTTAGCACACGGACATGGTTGTGAAGATTTTGAAAGGGATGTGTTGTTCCGATTTGTCTGATCACTCAAAAAGCGTAACTCAGCAATTAGCAACACTGCACGAGAACATGAAGCATGTTACTGAAGGACATGATCCTTTTTCTGACCGGCTCAATAGCCTCGGGCTAAGGGGATGGTTGCAGATTGTAGTTAAAGGAGCATTGGTAGTGGTAATAGTGTTTTTGATTTTGATATTGCTACTTCCTTGTTTGTTTCAATGTTTGCAACGCATAATGAATGGGTTAATTAAACAGATGTCCAGAATGGGGTCTGGATTGCTCAAAAACAAAAAGGGGGATTTCTGGAGTGGCTGGAAGAAAACGGGCATATTATGAGCAACCCAGACCGAATAACTTGGTTGTAATAACAGGCCGCAGCTCTAACAAGCTGCAGGTGTTGTGAAGGACATGTGCAAGGCCAAGGGAGACAAAGAAACTGTGTATTCACAGAGAGGTAAGAGAGTTGGACAGAAAGATGATAAAAACAGGATGCCTGCACAAGGGGGGAGCAGCGTGTTGGCACCGCCCTGGGACCAACAACTTGGGAGGTGGGAGCGTGTGAACAAGTAGTTTTAACCGATCACCTTTTACATAACAAAGCGTGCGTAGTGTGTGCATTTTTAGCTGTAGAGTATAAATTGGTGTGAGTCTATTAATAAAGTGGCACTAACTTGATCACATTGGTCGTATAAGTTGTGCCTGAGCCTACTGCGTCAACAACTACCATCTTCTCAATTCCCCAGGGAGTTTCTTGGTGCTTCCTTTTAACCAATTCACACATAATTTCCTCTGTAAATGTTAGTTGATGCGAAGGAGTCACCCGCCATCCATGATTTGCGGTTGCTTCAGTATATTAGCCAATTAATTGTTTTCTGGTGGATCCTGTGGGCTCTTAGGTCCTAATTTCTGCCGTTTCTCTGGTAGGACCAGCAATATTTGACTTTCAGCTGCTTCTTTCCTTGCTTGATCTGCCACTTGCTGTCCTAGATGCACCGAGCTATCTCCAAGGTGCTGCACTTTACAATGCAAAATTGCCAGCACCCTGGGTCAGCTGGTCACCTGAAATGATTGTGGGGTCTTTGCCTCATAATTTGACTGGGGATCCTTGAGAGGTTCAGAGTCCCCTTTCTTTCTTTCTTTCCAACAGCCCCATCGGCATGGTCTGTTCCAAAGGCAAATTTCAAATATGTCCATACATTAAAAAAGCCTTGTCTGTTGGTAATAATCCCAGTGCCCTTAGTGAGGCTGTGAGTTCTGCCTCTTGGGCCCACGTGTCAGATGAGAGGGCTTTGGCTTCTCTTCTCTCTCTGATAGTTACCACCACATGTCCTGCTCTTTGGGTCCCATTTCGCACAAAACTACTACCACCTACAAATAAGTCCCAGTCTCCATTTTCTGTTGGCGTGCCCTTTAATTCCACTCGGCTAGAATATACCTCTGCCATTGTCTTTAAACAATCATGAGTTACTTCTTCTTTTCCACCGAGATCATGTCATTTTTGCCCAGGTGTCAGTTCCTGGGCCTCTTGCATCGGTAATACTGTAGCTGCCACCGTGCGCGGACAGGTTGGCCGTCCTTTACTGACACTGTCCAGCTGTTTGGAAAAGCTCCCCACGGCTCTGCTCCATGGTTCCAGGCTCTGGGCCAACACTCCTAAGGCAACGTGTCACCTTTCATGCACAAAGAGTTCCAATGGGTTTTCTAGATTTGGGAGGCCTTGAGCTGGAGCACTCATTCCAGTCCGTTTCCATTCCGTAAATGCATCTCTGCACTCCTGAGTCCAGACGAGGAGGTTTCCCTTTCCTCCGACAGCTCATATAGAAGTTTGGCAATGAGTCCCAAATTCATTATCCGTAAGTGACACCACCCGGCCATTCCCAGGGATGCTCTGAGCTCTTGTTTTCATTTGGGTTCTGGGATTTGACAAATGTCCCTTTTCCTCCAGCTCCAAGACTCTGCTGGCCCAGGCAAATTGTAAATCCCCAATTGGTTGCTTCTTCTGGGGTGGTCTCTGCCTTTTCCCAGGGTACTTTGTACCCTGCTAGCCCCCAAAGTTTAGGAGGTCCTTGTTATAGAATCTTCTTTACTACTGGTTGCTAGCAGTACGTCACCTACCTATTGCAGCAAGGCGACATTTTCCTACCTCTTTTGCCAGCTTTCCAACTCCCTGGCTAATTGATTTCCAAAGACTGTAGGGCTATTTTTAACTCCTTGCAGTCATACAGCCCTGCACAGCTGGGTTTCTCGACCAGTTTCAGGGCTTTCCCATTTGAAACCAACCGATTGGTGACTGGCAGCAGCCAGCACAAGGCAGAAGAACGCATCTTCACATCTCATACAGTAAACCATTCCTCATTCTCCTTCAGGGTGGTCAGGAGGGCATACGGGTGTGCTACTGCCTCATGGACATCTTGCACAGTTGCATTTATAGCTCGTGAATCTTGCACCAGTTTATATTCTTCTGAATTTGGCTTCCTGACAGGTAATACTGGAGTGTTATGTTCTGATTGGCATTCTCTTAGTAACCCAAAATCTGTGATTTGTTCAGTTAAGGACTCCAACCCTTTCCTGACTTGTAGTTTAACTGGGTACAGCTTTTGACTTGCTGGTCTGCCATTTGGCTTCCGCTGGATGATTACTGGTTCCCCTGCTTGGGGTTGCCCTGGTGTTCCTGAAGCCCATACAAGAGGTATTGCAGCATTTGTAACTGCTTCTGGTATCTTCTGTAGCTCGGCTTCCTTCTGCAACATAAAAACGTGGGCATCCCAATCTTTATTGTCAGGAATATGGTTCCTTTGAGGAAGCCCAGGTGGCACCTCAGGTAGATTTGGTTTCTGTCAACCAGCAACTGAATGCCAGCCCTGCAGTGCGTCACGGTCTGACCCAAGTTCATCCAGCTGGTCCATGAACAGGAAGCCCATCACAGTGGGGGTTCCAATCACCTGGCTACTCCCACACTCCCCTGGTACTTATTCCAACAATCCCTTGCTCAGCCCCGTGAAGATACCATCAAAGAACCAGTGCATGGTTCTCACAGTGTTCCTGGATCACAGCATATGCAAACTGAAGCACATTTTCAGCAGCACCATGTCCTCCTGGAGGTCAGCCTCCCCTCCCCCACAGGCCTTCAGGGGCCTCAGCAGCACTGCAGCTAGCCAAGCCTTCTTCTGCCAGGGCTGCAGAGCCCAGCACTGCTTTTCTGGCCTTGCAGAGGGCAGGGCTTCCTCTGCTGGTGCGCTTAGATTGCCACCGCCACCCACTCCAGCGGGTCTCTGGTCTCCAGCACAGCACGGGCACACGCTGGGTCGGGGGCGCTTGGTACCAGCTTTGCCCGAGAGAAGCCTGAGCTTGGCCCCAGCGCTACGGCTGAGGTGCTGCAGCCCAAAAGCGCACCGATGGCTTGGGACTGGGGCTCAGGCAGGAGGAGCTGGACTTCCACATGTTGTCATCGTGCTGGATATTGATGGAGTAAATCATGATATTGATGAAATAAATCATGACGGGTGGTGGGACAGGCCACAGTGGTGCGGCGGGGAAGGTGTGGGCTTTTCACGAGGGACAGGCCAGGAAGCTGAGGAGGGGATGCCCTCCGTGTGCAGGCACTTGTTGCACGTGCGGATCTCCTCTACGGGGTGTGCAGCAGGTTGGGTGAGCCCCTGCAGGAGAGTGTCAGCGAGAGGCCGGTTAGTGTGCCATCCTGGTGGGAGACACAGCACCCGCACTCAGGGTACGGCAGTGGAGAAAGGCTTATCTAAGCAAGCCAAGGAAGTCTGCAGGTCCATGATCCCAGCTCTTATTGGGGACTTCATGACCCTGACGCTTTCTGGAAGGGGAGCACAGCAGGATACACCCTGTCCAGCTGGTGTCGGGGGTCTCTTGAGACAAATTCTTTGCACAGGTGTCAGGCCAGCAAAGGTGACGCTCACCTGAATCTGGTCCTTGCCAAACAGGCAGTGCTGCTGAGGGATGTGAAAACCAGTGTCAGCCCTGGCTGTAGTGCTCATGAAATAGGGGGAGAAGACTTTAGCCTCTTCAGGGGACTTGTAGCGGTAGTCCCATGGGCAGCAGCACTCAAGGACAGCAGAGCTGTGTATGGCTGGTCATTCAGGAAAGCATTTTCCAAGCAGAACTGTCCATACCGAGGAGCAGGAAATCAAGCAGACATGCCAAGAGAGATCCTTGGCTAAAGAAGGAATTCCTCAAGAATCTCCAGAGAGAAAAGGAAGCATCCTGGAGGTGGATGCAAGGGCTCAAAGAGGAATTTAGAAATAGGGATGTCTTCAGGGAAGCCAAAGCCTGCTTCGTATGGGGTCTTGCAAGATGTTCAAGGGCATCAAGAGGATCTGTCACTACTTGCAGAACAGTTTAAGAAATAAACTACGCCCCTGTGTGGCCACTGCTGAGCTTAGTAAGAGCAGGTCTAGATAAATCTGAACATCCTCCAGGTCCTCTTTGCCTTAGTCTTCCCCAGCATCGTGTCCCAAAGCTTTGTGCCTGAAGGCAGGACTCTGGAGGGAACCAGCCAAGTGTGGATGGGGATCGTGTCAGGAGTCATTTGACCAAATTCAATGCTTCCCACTCCAGGGAGGTGGAGGGGCGGCATCCCAGGGAGCTGTGTGAGCAGGCCGATGTCCCAGTGAGGCCATTCTCCATCCCCACTGGAAGGTCCTAGAGACTGGAGGAACTTCCTCTTGACTGGAAGCACCCATGAATCTCGTGATACCCAAGAAGGACAAATTGAAAGTCCTGCCCCTAAAGTGGACCGAGGCCCTGCGATGACACAGGGCAGGGACTGCCTGGCTGGGCCCTTGGTTTGCATTAGGCAAACGAGGAGCCACCAGGAAAGGTGACCAACAGCCTCCTGGGCTGTATGACCAGGAGCACAGCCACGGCAAGTCATTCCCCCCCTCTGCTTCCCACTTGGTTCACCACATCTAGAGTACTTGTCTAGCACTGGTGCTCCGCAATAGCAGAGAGACACTGGCACGCTGGAGCCATTTCAGTAAAGAATCACAGAGATGGTCAAGGCTGGAGCACAGGCCCTGGTAGATCAGGCTGAGGGAGCTGGGCTGGTCCACCCTGGAGAATGGAGGGCTTTTGTGGGAGGATGTAAGAGCCTTGCGTTGCCTATGGCAAGGTTTCCAAGTACTCACTGTGGTACAAGGCAGGAGCACAGGAAGCAATGAACTGAAGCAAGAGCGCTGTCCTCCTTCTTCACCTGCAGCCTTCAGAGGTAGTGAGAAGAAAAGAAAAAACACCACAAAATGCAACTTAGAAGGTTCAGATTGGGTATGAGGAAAAAGCTGTGTCTGTCTGAGGGTTGCCCTCTGATGCCAGAGGTCACCCAGAGGGAGCCTGGGTCAGCCCATGGCTTTGTGCTTCAAGGAACAAGCAGGGATGAGGGGAGAGACATCAGTGATGGCACAGAAATGCGGGTGTGAGGGCTGGGTGGGAAAGCAAGGAAGAGTCCAACCCCCAGAGTGGAAAGAGGTGCCAGCATGGACAGAACCTTTTTCTTCTCCTATTGTACTGTCTTTGTCCTGCCCTGTGAGTTTTCCTCTGATCCTATGGCCAGAGAGCAGCTCTGCAGAGAAGGACCTTTGGGTGCCAGAGGACAAGCAGCTGAGCAGGAGCCATCGATGCACCCTCATGGCAAAGGCCAACGGCCCCCTGGGCTGCATTAGGAAAAGCATCGCTGGCCAATGGGGGGAGGTGACCCTTCCCCTCCTCTCAGCACTGCTGAGGCCACATCTGGAGGGCCGTGTCCAGGGCTGGGCTTCCCAGAGCAAGGGAGTTGTTGACCTACTAAAGCAAGTTCTACAAAGGGCCACCAAGCTGGTGAAGTGACTGGAGCATCTGTCAAAGGAAGAAGGCGTGAGAGACATAGACAGTTCCATTTGCAGAAGAAAAGCCTTGTGAGGGTCACATTAATGTAGATAAAACTCCATCTGAACCCAAGGAAATGATTTTGGACTCTGAGGGTGATCAATCACTGGAAATGATTGCCAGGAGCAGCTGTGGAATGTCCATCCCCGGAGATATTCCAAACGCACCTAGACAAGGTCTTGAACAACCTGCTCAAGCTGAGCTTGCCTCATCTGAGGATTGCACTGGATGATCTCCAGAGGTCTCTTCCAAACTCGATTCTCTGTCATTCTGGTATCATCAAAGAGTAAAGTAAAGACAGAAAGAAATGTAACACATATACCTTTGACCACAAAGATGGTGGGGTCCATAGAGAGAAACCAAGCGGGAGCAGAGGAAATGTTTGAGGAGCAAGGAGGAACAGAGATGTTCTGTGCCATCACCCCCTCTTCACTATCGCCCCTATGTAGGAGGGGGCCTGGAAATCAGGACCATAAGTAACAATCAGTTAGCTGAAAGGAACGTGCTCCAGCTTGTAGGCCACAAACCCTGGGAGGATAAGGAGGGTGAATAGATAACAACCAACAGGATGAGTCTGGCCGAGAAAAGGTAAGGAGATGAAGAACAGATGGTGCCAAGGAGAAGTAACACTTTGTTGTTAATTGATGAGTGTAAAAACTTACTTAAAGTGTCCTTTGTTTGTAGTTAACCAAACAGGGATTGCCTGGTATGTAATGTTTAGTTTTAAGAACCAATCTGTTTAAAACGCGCAGCCTCTGATAACATATATAAACTCGTGCTTCTGCACAATAAGTTGGCATTTGCTAGCATCAAACAGCGTCCCGTCTATCCATTGCAGCAAACTGGAGACCCCGACGTGATGGGTTTATGAACCGCCAGGCTGAGCGGCAGGCTGCAAGTCCCACAGAACGTTGAATGAGCTGCTGAAAGGTAGCAGGAACCGGCAAATGAAGTCCCTCTGGAACTGAGAGATGAGCTGTGGGAAACATGGGAATCAAGTGTCTTCCCCTGTGAGGGATGTATATGGACTCATAAAGGGTCTTCTAGTCAGATCCGGGAGCCCATGCCTCAGTCTCCCCAAATGGTGACCCCTATGGTGGTGTTCCCAAGCCTTGGAAGAATAAGGACGGAACTGGTCGATAAAAAAGCCAGCTCGTGGAAGAGGGCTGCGTTCCGGAGGAGACGGCTTGGCTGAACGATCGTCTTGCTGTCTGGACCAGGCGGACAACCTAAACCCCGAGGATAACACCTGTATGCATACACCAGGACTGGTCCCTGCCCCCACCCACTGCTGCAGAGTGGGGCTGGCTGGTCAAGAGCCCGTGGGCAGATGCCCTGCTCTTCATCACCCACACGGCCAGCACCAAGCAGGGCTGCAGCCACACAGCTGCAGGAAGGTCTCCGAGAAAAGAGAGGGATGTCTGTGTGTGACGGGGGGATGGTCTGTGGGAAATGGCTTTGATTTTGCTTGCAGAAGTCTCCCCTAAATTATCGCTGTCTTTTTCTCCTGTGACAGGACCATATGCCCAGAGGCAGCAGATGTCCAACAGCAGCTCCATCACCCACTTCCTCCTCCTGGCATTGGCAGACACGCGGGAGCTGCAGCTCTTGCACTTCTGGCTCTCCCTGGGCATCTACCTGGCCTCCCTCATGGCCAACGGCCTCATCATCACTGCTGTAGTATGTGACCACCACCTGCACACCCCCATGTACTTCTTCCTCCTCAACCTCTCCCTCCTCGACCTGGGCTCCATCTCCACCACTCTCCCCAAAGCCATGGCCAACTCCCTCTGGGACACCAGGGACATCTCCTACTCAGGATGTGCTGCACAGCTCTTCCTGATTGTCTTTTTCCTTTCAGCAGAGTGTTCTCTCCTCACCGTCATGGCCTATGACCGCTCCGTGGCCATCTGCCAGCCCCTGCACTACGGGACCCTGCTGGGCAGCAGAGCTTGTGTCCACATGGCAGCAGCTGCCTGGGCCAGTGGGTTTCTCTGTGCTGCGCTGCACACGGCCAATACACTGTCACTGCCGCTCTGCCACGGCAATGCCCTGGGACAGGTCTTCTGTGAAATCCCACAGATCCTCAAGCTCTCCTCCTCGCACACCTACCTCAGGGAAGTGGGGCTGCTTCTGTGTGGTGCTTGTGTAGCTTTTCTTTGTTTGTTTTCATTGTTCTGTCCTACGTTCAGATCTTCAGGGCTGTGCTGAGGATCCCCTCTGAGCAGGGACGGCACAAAGCCTTTTCCACGTGCCTCCCTCACCTGGCCGTGGTCTCCCTTTCTCAGCACTGCCATGTTTGCCCACCTGAAGCCCCCCTCCATCTCCTCCCCATCCCTGGACCTGGTGGCGTCAGTTCTGTACTCAGTGGTGCCTCCAGCAGTGAACCCCCTCATCTACAGCATGAGGAACCAGGAGCTGAAGGATGCACTGAAGAAGCTGATGCAGTCAGGTGTCTCTCAGCAGCACTGAACTGCCCGAATCTCCTCACAAGGCATTTCCTGGTCATCTCTGGAACATCCTGTGCATTTAGCGCTTTTAATGTCACAACTGTGTTTCTCCTGGAATGTTTGCATGCACTCCACTTCCTCAAAGGAATGAACCCAGCCTGCCTGACCCAGAGGCTTTTGTATGTTTGCATCCAGGATGGTGCAGCTGGACTCCTGTGTCACACCTCTGTAATTTAAGGGGCTTGTGTAGTGGAGACATCTATCAACTTCTGAGGAGAGTAAAGCACCAGTGTAGAGCTCAGCTGTGTGAGTGTGCAAAGTTGGGGCAAATAACAGGGTGGAGGCACACGGCAGGGTGTCCTGGTGCAATTCCTTGGGTCACGGTGAAGGAAGCAAGGCAGTAATCGGGTGGGACACAGGGCTCTGCTCGGTGCCATGTTCCCTGGATACCCAGGGGAAGCTGCCCCAGGTGCCCCAAGATGTCCTAAGCATCAGTCGTTTCCTTTGCTTGTTGTACACCCCAGTCGCTACGAGGAACATTTGCTGCATGGTCAGCTCTGTCATCCTTAGTGGCTCAGTGATACCCAACTCCATTGCAACTCTAAATGTAAATGGAGCCACTTTCCTACTGTCACTGGTTACACACAAGTCCCATAGCTCTTGCCACAGTTGGCCACTCAGCCAAGGCTGTGGTCAGACACCTCCAGCCAGATCATGTCCTCACGGCTTTGCTTTGAGAAATAGTGAAGTAAACCACTGACTGAGTTCCCACCAACTGACCTGGGTCCAGCGCTCCAGTCTTTCACTCTAGATGTTATCTCAAATAAACCCCAGTTTCTCAGCCTCTCCTTGTCCATAACATGATCCAGGTCCCAACCATCCTTCTGGCTTCTGCAGGACTTGCTCCAGTCTGTCAGGGTCTTTGTTGTGCGGGGGAGCCCCACTGTGGGCTCAGCAGTCCTGATGTGGTCCTGTGGAGGGTTAAACACAGCCAGCACCCAGCCAGCCCCACAGCTGCTCATCCGCTCCCCTGACTCAACAGGAAAAAAGCAGAAATTATACCAGCAATGTTCATGGGTCATGGCCAAAATGTGTCGTATTAAAATTCAATTTAATTTATTGCCAATTAAAAAATACATGGACTGTGAGAAACCAGGACTGAAACATAAAGACCATTCCCCTGACAGTTTCTCCAAGGGCCAAATTACTCCATTGTTCCCAATTCATCTACACACCAACACCCTGAGAGGTGCAAGGGTGCTGCGATGGAGAGACAGGAAACTGCTTGATGCAAGCAAATGTTGATTTATTGTATACAATCATGAGTTTATATATGTTACCAGAGGCCGCGTGCTTTAAACAGATTGGTTCCTTAAGCTAAGCATTACATACCAGGCAATCCCTGTTTGGTTAACTACAAACAAAGGACACTTTAAGTAAGTTTTTACACTCATCAATTAACAACAAAGTGTTACTTCTCCTTGGCTCCATCTGTTCCTCATCTCCTTACCTTTTCTCGGCCAGACTCATCCTGTTGGTTGTTATCTATTCACCCTCCTTATCCTCCCAGGGTTTGTGGCCTACAAGCTGGAGCACGTTCCTTTCAGCTAACTGATTGTTACTTATGGTCCTGATTTCCAGGCCCCCTCCTACATCTCCCCCTTCTTGTTTTTGAGCAATCCAAATCCCGTTTGTTTTAAACATGCATTCGATCAAGTTACTCATCACTCCTTGTAAGCGTTGAAACAAACAAGGAACACATAATACTAAAACCAACAATACTGTCAATACCATCAATGCTCCTTTGATTATGGTTTGTAACCAGCCCCCTAACCCAAGGCTTGAAAGCCAGTCAGAAAAAGGATCATGTCCTTCAGTAACATGCTTCATATTCTTGCGCAGTGCTGCTAATTTCTGAGCTATGCTTTTTGAGTGATCAGACAAATTCATACAACACATTCCTTAACGATGTTCACTACAGGCTACTCTCTACTGTTCGTGCTGATTCCTTATCTTCTACAGGTGACATCACATTCCTCCTTTGTTCTGTCTCATCCTAGTTTCTTCTCATACTCCCTCAAAGTTATTTAACTCTTTGCTGCAGGATTTCAGCTGCACATTGTCAAAGCAAGGCCAAAGCTGCACTTTATCTATGTCAAAACAACCCACTGTCTCTGTTCTGTACAATTCTACAATTCCCCCTTTTTGTTTTTGAACAGCTAGTACCAGGTTTTCCCGTGTTTTGCGGGGCCCTTGCAAACATGACAGCAACCAAGGCAATAGCAAACAAACAATACTGCCAACTGAGTGAATGGATGCCAAAAAAGGCTGACATTTTCTCAGATTTTGATAACATGTTGCTGCAATGGGGCGCCTAAAATCCATTCAGCACATACCATCAAAATCCTCACAGCCATGTCCTTGAGCCAACAACAAAAAGCCAATAGTTGCTCTGTTTTGTATGTCATAGTGGCAAATGTGACTCAGATTCTTAACTGCCTACCAAACAAGGTGATTTAACTCTTTGATGCTTTCCCTGCTGTTACTCTGGATAAGAGAAGAACCGCTGCGACACGTTCCCATCATAGCCTCCTACTACATTAGCATCTACAGAAAGACAACTATCGACATTCCAAGTGCAAACAATATCAACTTCTTTTGGATTAACATTACACAAAGGTAATCAATTGTCCCAAATATCAAGGCTTTCAGTAAGATTCTTCATTCCCCACATACATTCACTTTTTTGCAACAATGTCCGCAAGTCAGTTTCAAGGAAGGGCACACCAAAGAAGGACTGGTTCAGTCAAAAAGTTCAAAACATAGCATGCTTTCTCTGAACGTGCCTCTGGGGTCATTCCCTTCATTCCCTCTTTTTTTTATGTAACCAGAGACACTTTCCCATAACAGAGAAGCCCTTATTTACATCTCTGAGCCTGGACACAAACCGCAGCTGCATGCGCCACCAGGCTCAGGGCAGAAATCATTCAGCAGTTACATAGCTGTATATCACTACACGCATGCAGACACCTATTTATCACTAGATAACCATGTTCATCTTTCCTACTCTCCTTCACAGTACCCAGCTGTTCTCTCATCTCTTGTTAGGTCAAACATTCTCATTTTCCTCTCCTATATCTCTCTCCAGACATTCTCTATCCTCCTCTTTTTTGCTTGTTAATTGCGACAAGGCAAAGGTTGTGTGTAGCTGGGTGACCATGACCTGATTTATGTTACAATCAACTAAACACCGAATACAGGAAAAAAAGGCATGGGAGACATAAGGCAAACATCAATAAGGTGATTAAAGATAATGATAATAAATCCTGTAATACTTTTGAGTCATGGCCCAAAGTTTCCCAGCCACGAGAAGAGACCAACGGCATCCCGCCCCTGGCTCTGCTGCAGATTTTTGTTTAAGGCTTTTAAGTATTGTATGCTTTAGTGGATTGATTCAGAGTGGTCACTCAGATTCACATAGCACATCCTATCAAAGTCTTCACACTCGTGTCCCTGTTTTAATAATAAAAGTTAATAGCAACTCGGTTCTGTAACAAGATATGACGGAGAGAATCAACATCTGTTAAGAAGCCAAAAAAAAAAAAAAAAAGAAAAAAAAAATAGTATTTGTGGTATTACTTTTTTTAGCAAGCTAGCAGCCTAATTTACTAAGCGAGTTAAGAGTGTGTACTATTCTACAGAAGAGATTAGAGAAGCAAAAAAATGTGTTATGCTGCATTCCAGAGCACAACCTGAGAGTTACAGTCAGCTGTGAGTTCTGCGTTATAATCATTCTGACACATGTTGGCGTTGTGATTGTGAAAGTTGCCATTTACAATTTTCATTGGCATTATCATAGCTGGTTGTTTAAAAAAGCAACCCTTGAGCTTCCTGATGTTCCACTTGCTGCAAAATATTCTGAAGCCGATCAATAAAGTTAGTACATGACTCTTTAGGACCCTGCAAGACTGTGGCGAATGACTCGCTAGAGGCTCGCCCAGACTCCCGCACCCTGACTGCCTTAATAGCCATTCCTTCATCTGCAAACAGTTGTCCCTGGGATACCTTGCCTGGGTCACAGAATCGGCACAACTACTTTCTCCAGCCAACTGCTCACAGTTAACAGCAATTCCCCAATTAAGGTTTTCAGTCAAGGCCACTACACACAGCTCACAAAAATCAGATAACCACATCATAGACTGTATCAGTTAGTACCATACAAAGCAGTAACTTCCAATCATGCAGTGTGAGTGTATAAGGCTCTGCCATCACTTCAAGAAGGGACATAGCAAATGTATTATGAATCCTCCCTTCCCTCACTGCTTTAACTCTTTAACAGCCTCGTATTGCACAGGCTGCCACTCTGCAGGTTGATTTGTCTGACAAAATACTGAACATGCCATAGTGACTTCCAAAACCCCTCGCTTAAGCACTTCCCACTTGCATTCCTGCCACCAATCCCTCAGACCCCCTGTCACCCTCCCCGAAAGTACAGTCAATAAATCGGGAGAGACAAGGTGATGGGGGTAAGGTCTAATTCCTTTTCCAGATCTATAGGACCTGGATCAAAAGCTTTATCAGTGTCAATGGCATCATTGTTCGAGTTGTCCTGTTCCCGTGCTTGGTCCTGTGTTGTGAGGGTCGCTGCAGTCAGTGACAGGAGGAAGCTTTTGGGGCAGAGAAGGTGTGGACAGGATCGCCATCGCTGACGGTGTGTTGAGAAGAGTCTCGCTGTCAGTGGAATTTACAGCCTCCTCTGTTTTGGCACCGTTAGTAGAATTAGTCCACACTTGGCAAAGAGTAGTCAGAATTTGCCACCAAGATGTTAAATGCATTCCCGACACGGAGCTCCCCTCCACGGCAGCATCATACAATTGGCTGCTGTCTGTACACACTTTCATTCTTTCCAAGTCTCTAAAGTTTCTTGGCTGCTCACCTGTCTTGATGCATACAGGTGTTATCCTCGGGGTTTAGGTTGTCCGCCTGGTCCAGACAGCAAGACGATCGTTCAGCCAAGCCGTCTCCTCCGGAACGCAGCCCTCTTCCACGAGCTGGCTTTTTTATCGACCAGTTCCGTCCTTATTCTTCCAAGGCTTGGGAACACCACCATAGGGGTCACCATTTGGGGAGACTGAGGCATGGGCTCCCGGATCTGACTAGAAGACCCTTTATGAGTCCATATACATCCCTCACAGGGGAAGACACTTGATTCCCATGTTTCCCACAGCTCATCTCTCAGTTCCAGAGGGACTTCATTTGCCGGTTCCTGCTACCTTTCAGCAGCTCATTCAACGTTCTGTGGGACTTGCAGCCTGCCGCTCAGCCTGGCGGTTCATAAACCCATCACGTCGGGGTCTCCAGTTTGCTGCAATGGATAGACGGGACGCTGTTTGATGCTAGCAAATGCCAACTTATTGTGCAGAAGCACGAGTTTATATATGTTATCAGAGGCTGCGCGTTTTAAACAGATTGGTTCTTAAAACTAAACATTACATACCAGGCAATCCCTGTTTGGTTAACTACAAACAAAGGACACTTTAAGTAAGTTTTTACACTCATCAATTAACAGCAAAGTGTTACTTCTCCTTGGCACCATCTGTTCTTCATCTCCTTACCTTTTCTCGGCCAGACTCATCCTGTTGGTTGTTATCTATTCACCCTCCTTATCCTCCCAGGGTTTGTGGCCTACAAGCTGGAGCACGTTCCTTTCAGCTAACTGATTGTTACTTATGGTCCTGATTTCCAGGCCCCCTCCTACATAGGGGCGATAGTGAAGAGGGGGTGATGGCACAGAACATCTCTGTTCCTCCTTGCTCCTCAAACATTTCCTCTGCTCCCGCTTGGTTTCTCTCTATGGACCCCACCATCTTTGTGGTCAAAGGTATATGTGTTACATTTCTTTCTGTCTTTACTTTACTCTTTGATGATACCAGAATGACAGAGAATCGAGTTTGGAAGAGACCTCTGGAGATCATCCAGTGCAATCCTCAGATGAGGCAAGCTCAGCTTGAGCAGGTTGTTCAAGACCTTGTCTAGGTGCGTTTGGAATATCTCCGGGGATGGACATTCCACAGCTGCTCCTGGCAATCATTTCCAGTGATTGATCACCCTCAGAGTCCAAAATCATTTCCTTGGGTTCAGATGGAGTTTTATCTACATTAATGTGACCCTCACAAGGCTTTTCTTCTGCAAATGGAACTGTCTATGTCTCTCACGCCTTCTTCCTTTGACAGATGCTCCAGTCACTTCACCAGCTTGGTGGCCCTTTGTAGAACTTGCTTTAGTAGGTCAACAACTCCCTTGCTCTGGGAAGCCCAGCCCTGGACACGGCCCTCCAGATGTGGCCTCAGCAGTGCTGAGAGGAGGGGAAGGGTCACCTCCCCCCATTGGCCAGCGATGCTTTTCCTAATGCAGCCCAGGGGGCCGTTGGCCTTTGCCATGAGGGTGCATCGATGGCTCCTGCTCAGCTGCTTGTCCTCTGGCACCCAAAGGTCCTTCTCTGCAGAGCTGCTCTCTGGCCATAGGATCAGAGGAAAACTCACAGGGCAGGACAAAGACAGTACAATAGGAGAAGAAAAAGGTTCTGTCCATGCTGGCACCTCTTTCCACTCTGGGGGTTGGACTCTTCCTTGCTTTCCCACCCAGCCCTCACACCCGCATTTCTGTGCCATCACTGATGTCTCTCCCCTCATCCCTGCTTGTTCCTTGAAGCACAAAGCCATGGGCTGACCCAGGCTCCCTCTGGGTGACCTCTGGCATCAGAGGGCAACCCTCAGACAGACACAGCTTTTTCCTCATACCCAATCTGAACCTTCTAAGTTGCATTTTGTGGTGTTTTTTCTTTTCTTCTCACTACCTCTGAAGGCTGCAGGTGAAGAAGGAGGACAGCGCTCTTGCTTCAGTTCATTGCTTCCTGTGCTCCTGCCTTGTACCACAGTGAGTACTTGGAAACCTTGCCATAGGCAACGCAAGGCTCTTACATCCTCCCACAAAAGCCCTCCATTCTCCAGGGTGGACCAGCCCAGCTCCCTCAGCCTGATCTACCAGGGCCTGTGCTCCAGCCTTGACCATCTCTGTGATTCTTTACTGAAATGGCTCCAGCGTGCCAGTGTCTCTCTGCTATTGCGGAGCACCAGTGCTAGACAAGTACTCTAGATGTGGTGAACCAAGTGGGAAGCAGAGGGGGGGAATGACTTGCCGTGGCTGTGCTCCTGGTCATACAGCCCAGGAGGCTGTTGGTCACCTTTCCTGGTGGCTCCTCGTTTGCCTAATGCAAACCAAGGGCCCAGCCAGGCAGTCCCTGCCCTGTGTCATCGCAGGGCCTCGGTCCACTTTAGGGGCAGGACTTTCAATTTGTCCTTCTTGGGTATCACGAGATTCATGGGTGCTTCCAGTCAAGAGGAAGTTCCTCCAGTCTCTAGGACCTTCCAGTGGGGATGGAGAATGGCCTCACTGGGACATCGGCCTGCTCACACAGCTCCCTGGGATGCCGCCCCTCCACCTCCCTGGAGTGGGAAGCATTGAATTTGGTCAAATGACTCCTGACACGATCCCCATCCACACTTGGCTGGTTCCCTCCAGAGTCCTGCCTTCAGGCACAAAGCTTTGGGACACGATGCTGGGGAAGACTAAGGCAAAGAGGACCTGGAGGATGTTCAGATTTATCTAGACCTGCTCTTACTAAGCTCAGCAGTGGCCACACAGGGGCGTAGTTTATTTCTTAAACTGTTCTGCAAGTAGTGACAGATCCTCTTGATGCCCTTGAACATCTTGCAAGACCCCATACGAAGCAGGCTTTGGCTTCCCTGAAGACATCCCTATTTCTAAATTCCTCTTTGAGCCCTTGCATCCACCTCCAGGATGCTTCCTTTTCTCTCTGGAGATTCTTGAGGAATTCCTTCTTTAGCCAAGGATCTCTCTTGGCATGTCTGCTTGATTTCCTGCTCCTCGGTATGGACAGTTCTGCTTGGAAAATGCTTTCCTGAATGACCAGCCGTACACAGCTCTGCTGTCCTTGAGTGCTGCTGCCCATGGGACTACCGCTACAAGTCCCCTGAAGAGGCTAAAGTCTTCTCCCCCTATTTCATGAGCACTACAGCCAGGGCTGACACTGGTTTTCACACCCCTCAGCAGCACTGCCTGTTTGGCAAGGACCAGATTCAGGTGAGCGTCACCTTTGCTGGCCTGACACCTGTGCAAAGAATTTGTCTCAAGAGACCCCCGACACCAGCTGGACAGGGTGTATCCTGCTGTGCTCCCCTTCCAGAAAGCGTCAGGGTCATGAAGTCCCCAATAAGAGCTGGGATCATGGACCTGCAGACTTCCTTGGCTTGCTTAGATAAGCCTTTCTCCGCTGCCGTACCCTGAGTGCGGGTGCTGTGTCTCCCACCAGGATGGCACACTAACCGGCCTCTCGCTGACACTCTCCTGCAAGGGCTCACCCAACCTGCTGCACACCCCGTAGAGGAGATCCGCACGTGCCACAAGTGCCTGCACACGGAGGGCATCCCCTCCTCAGCTTCCTGGCCTGTCCCTCGTGAAAAGCCCACACCTTCCCCTGCCGCACCACTGTGGCCTGTCCCACCACCCGTCATGATTTATTTCATCAATATCATGATTTACTCCATCAATATCCAGCACGATGACAGCATGTGGAAGTCCAGCTCCTCCTGCCTGAGCCCCAGTCCCAAGCCATCGGTGCGCTTTTGGGCTGCAGCACCTCAGCCGTAGCGCTGGGGCCAAGCTCAGGCTTCTCTCGGGCAAAGCTGGTACCAAGCGCCCCCGACCCAGCGTGTGCCCGTGCTGTGCTGGAGACCAGAGACCCGCTGGAGTGGGTGGCGGTGGCAATCTAAGCGCACCAGCAGAGGAAGCCCTGCCCTCTGCAAGGCCAGAAAAGCAGTGCTGGGCTCTGCAGCCCTGGCAGAAGAAGGCTTGGCTAGCTGCAGTGCTGCTGAGGCCCCTGAAGGCCTGTGGGGGAGGGGAGGCTGACCTCCAGGAGGACATGGTGCTGCTGAAAATGTGCTTCAGTTTGCATATGCTGTGATCCAGGAACACTGTGAGAACCATGCACTGGTTCTTTGATGGTATCTTCATGGGGCTGAGCAAAGGATTGTTGGAATAAGTACCAGGGGAGTGTGGGAGTAGCCAGGTGATTGGAACCCCCACTGTGATGGGCTTCCTGTTCATGGACCAGCTGGATGAACTTGGGTCAGACCGTGACGCACTGCAGGGCTGGCATTCAGTTGCTGGTTGACAGAAACCAAATCTACCTGAGGTGCCACCTGGGCTTCCTCAAAGGAACCATATTCCTGACAATAAAGATTGGGATGCCCACGTTTTTATGTTGCAGAAGGAAGCCGAGCTACAGAAGATACCAGAAGCAGTTACAAATGCTGCAATACCTCTTGTATGGGCTTCAGGAACACCAGGGCAACCCCAAGCAGGGGAACCAGTAATCATCCAGCGGAAGCCAAATGGCAGACCAGCAAGTCAAAAGCTGTACCCAGTTAAACTACAAGTCAGGAAAGGGTTGGAGTCCTTAACTGAACAAATCACAGATTTTGGGTTACTAAGAGAATGCCAATCAGAACATAACACTCCAGTATTACCTGTCAGGAAGCCAAATTCAGAAGAATATAAACTGGTGCAAGATTCACGAGCTATAAATGCAACTGTGCAAGATGTCCATGAGGCAGTAGCACACCCGTATGCCCTCCTGACCACCCTGAAGGAGAATGAGGAATGGTTTACTGTATGAGATGTGAAGATGCGTTCTTCTGCCTTGTGCTGGCTGCTGCCAGTCACCAATCGGTTGGTTTCAAATGGGAAAGCCCTGAAACTGGTCGAGAAACCCAGCTGTGCAGGGCTGTATGACTGCAAGGAGTTAAAAATAGCCCTACAGTCTTTGGAAATCAATTAGCCAGGGAGTTGGAAAGCTGGCAAAAGAGGTAGGAAAATGTCGCCTTGCTGCAATAGGTAGGTGACGTACTGCTAGCAAGCAGTAGTAAAGAAGATTCTGTAACAAGGACCTCCTAAACTTTGGGGGCTAGCAGGGTACAAAGTGCCCTGGGAAAAGGCAGAGACCACCCCAGAAGAAGCAACCAGTTGGGGATTTACAATTTGCCTGGGCCAGCAGAGTCTTGGAGCTGGAGGAAAAGGGCCATTTGTCAAATCCCAGAACCCAAATGAAAACAAGAGCTCAGAGCATCCCTGGGAATGGCCGGGTGGTGTCACTTACGGATAATGAATTTGGGACTCATTGCCAAGATTATTGCCAAACTGGTGAATAACTGAAAGAGCCTTTGCTGAGACAGTCTGCTGAAAAGATGACTTCAGAAGTCGTCACTGTCTCCTGCTCAGGTGCAAATATGTTAAAGATGAGAGAAAATAAGGGCGTGGTATAACTAATAATAATGGTGAAGTTCTGGTATAAAATCAATATTTCCTTGAGGTATCGCTTTTGAAAGCTCCTTGAATTGGCAGAGGTCACTTGTGAGAAAGGACAAGTAAGTGTTGCATCTGTCTTGGAAGGAGACCAGAAGTGCAGCTCGGGGAACCACAGGCTGCTCAAACCCCCATGGTGAGGGGTGTGCCACCAGTTAGAGTCGCCTTGGGTGACATTTCTGGCACCTGAGCGGGTAACTGTCCAGGTGGATTTTCCAAGGGTAACTCCTGCCTCACCAACCTGACAGCCTGCAGTTGTGCGTGAGGAGCTCCACAGTGGATGTCATTTCCCTCAGCTTCAGCAAAACTGTTGTCATGGTCTCCCTCAGTGTTCTGCCCGAGTGAGGCCATGCCACTCTGGGTGCGAACAGAAAGAGATGAGTAAAACACCAGCTGGATGGTCAGGCTGAGAGAGCAGTGGGGAAGGGCTCACACCCCACCTGGAGGCCACTGGGACATACTGGGGCAGTGTGGGCAGCACAGGGTTTCTCCTGTGCCCTGTACAGCAACTGCCACAACGTCTGTTGATGGCACTACATTTTCAGGAGCATCCCTGTGCCCTAGGGATGCCGTGGAGGGGAACCCTGGCAGGTGGGGTGGCCGCCCTGGCAGGAGCTGCACAGATGCAGGACGGACCAAGGGCAGAGCCTGCACCTCCCTCGCATGGACTAACACCCTGCAGCTGCAGGGCCTGGGACCTGCCTGGCTGGGCAGTGTCTGTGCAGAAAAGGCCCTGGTGGTGCTGGGGGACAGAAGGCAAAACACAATCCCAGCCCGTGACCTGGTAGCAGAGGCAGCCAGCCGTGCCCTGGAGCATATGAAGAGGTGCCTTGACAAGGCAGTGAGGGAAGTGATCGTGTTCCCATGCTCATCACTCATAACACCACATGTAGACTGCTGTGTTAATTTTTGGATCTTGACTGGGGAGGGAAGGAGAGAAGAAGTTTCTTAATGGCTCGAGACAGAACCCATTACAGCAAGGAAGATGTGTATGACTGGGAGTGAGTTCAGTGAAAAGTCACTGAGAGGCTCAGGGGGCAGAGACCACCCCAGAAGACGCAACCAATTGGGGATTTACAATTTGCCTGGGCCAGCAGAGTCTTGGAGCTGGAGGAAAAGGGCCATTTGTCAAATCCCAGAACCCAAATGAAAACAAGAGCTCAGAGCATCCCTGGGAATGGCCGGGTGGTGTCACTTACGGATAATGAATTTGGGACTCATTGCCAAACTTCTATATGAAGGTGTCGGAGGAAAGGGAAACCTCCTTGTCTGGACTCAGGAGTGCAGAGATGCATTTACGGAATGGAAACGGACTGGAATGAGTGCTCCAGCTCAAGGCCTCCCAAATCTAGAAAACCCATTGGAACTCTTTGTGCATGAAAGGTGACACGTTGCCTTAGGAGTGTTGACCCAGAGCCTGGAACCATGGAGCAGAGCCATGGGGAGCTTTTCCAAACAGCTGGACAGTGTCAGTAAAGGACGGCCAACCTGTCCGCGCACGGTGGCAGCTACAGTATTACCGATGCAAGAGGCCCAGGAACTGACACCTGGGCAAAAATGACATGATCTCAGTGGAAAAGAAGAACCAACTCATGATTGTTTAAAGACAATGGCAGAGGTATATTCTAGCCGAGTGGAATTAAAAGGCACGCCAACAGAAAATGGAGACTGGGACTTATTTGTAGGTGGTAGTAGTTTTGTGCGAAATGGGACCCAAAGAGCAGGACATGTGGTGGTAACTATCACAGAGAGAAGAGAAGCCAAAGCCCTCTCATCTGACACGTGGGCCCAAGAGGCAGAACTCACAGCCTCACTAAGGGCACTGGGATTATTATCAACAGACAAGGCTTTTTTAATGTATGGACATATTTGAAATTTGCCTTTGGAATAGACCATGCCAATGGGGCTGTTGGAAAGAAAGAAAGAAAGAGGACTCTGAACCTCTCAAGGATCCCCAGTCAAATTATGAGGCAAAGACCCCACAATCATTTCAGGTGACCAGCTGACCCAGGGTGCTGGCAATTTTGCATCGTAAAGTGCAGCACCTTGGAGATAGCTCGGTGCATATAGGACAGCAAGTGGCAGATCAAGCAAGGAAAGAAGCAGCTGAAAGTCAGATATTGCTAGTCCTGCCAGAGAAACGGCAGAAATTAGGGCCTAAGAGCCCACAGGATCCACCAGAAAACAATCAGTTGGCTAATATACTGAAGGCAACCCAAATCACGGATGATGGGTGACTCCTTCGCATCAACTAAAATTTACAGAGGAAATTATGTGTGAATTGGTTAAAAGGAAGCACCAAGAAACTCCCTGGGGAATTGAGAGTTGGGTAGAAGACTTGAAAGGGCAAGTTCTAAATGTACCATGACTGGGAAAACAAAAAGCAGAGTGAAGAAGCCTGAGTTGTACCTGAAGAATAACCCTCACCTACCCCAATGATCTTTCCCAGGGCTGACAAAGCCCAGGGGATTACTGGCAATTAGACTTTTTCCAAGTTACTGCAGCAGAATGGGTATCCATACCTTTTAGTCATGACAGATGCTTTTTCAGGCTGGCGGGAAGCTTTCCCTCGCCGCAACAATAAGAAATATCATAAGTGTAAGTTCAGAGATTATACTGAGATTTGGGGTACCCATAGGACTTTCTTTGGGCAGGGCTCCACACTTGGTAGTAGAAGCCCTTCACCTTTTAGCTAAACTAGGAGGGGTAAAATGGGATCTCCACACTCCATGGAGACCTCAATCAAGCGGGAAAGTAGAAAGAATGAAGCAAAGCCTGAAAGGACAGATGAGTAAAATCTGCCAAGAACCTCAGAGAGAGCAGTCAGATGCTTTTCCCTCAGCATTGCTACAGATACAGCATCCAGCGTAAACGGAAGGAGAGAGTTAGTCCTTTGGAAAGGATACATGGTAAACCTTGCCAGGTGACAGAAATGGGAGTGAATCCCAAAATAATAGAAGGGAAACAAGGCTTAAAAGAGTATGTTCAGTCTCTAGGAAAGGTCCTGTCCTCTCTCCAGAGGTACGTCACTGTGAGCGCAGATCTGTCCCTGGACGTGCCTGTACATCACTACCGACCCGGAGATTGTGTGTATCTTAGAACGTGGTTGGATGAACCGTTGAAGAGAAGTGAAAGGACCTTTCCAGATTTTGCTCAGCACCTACGCTGCTGTCAAGCCTGAAGGAGTCACTCCATGGACGTGCCATAGCAGGGTTTAAGCAGCCACATCACCAGAATGGACTGTCAAGCAAGAAAAACCTTTATGCTTGAAACTACCTCCAGAATCATGAAGTTCTAGGTTCGGTATCTTGCATTATTGCCAGACAGCGTATAAGTGAATGACTGAAATGCGACCCCAGATAAGACTGGGCTGTCTACAGGGAAGCTGGAGTCTTCTACTTGCCTCTCCTTTGTAGATATATGTTGAAACATGTTTTAGAGATGTATAGAATTTGGCCTGTGATGTGGTATGCTAAATCCTCAACTTGGGTGGGATCAGGAGGAGTCATGGACACGGAATACTCATTTGAAAATTGTTGAAGAATTGATAAATGCTGTTAGGAGGAGTGATTGTTGGGTAGGTACCCATTTCCCTGAATGTCCTCATGCAGGAATGCCTGTAGCTGGTATCCCCATCCCATTGGGGACTAGTGGGAGTAACTGTGGCTAAGACCAAAATACACTCACTGGAACGAGACTGACCTCCAGACCTGGGCAACACTGAATCCACACTCAGTGTGAAGTGTGTTACTAAAATGAAGCCGAGACACACCAAAATGGAACTCTGGTCTTTGTGGGGCCCTACCCACATTGTGATTGCCCAATGCATTTCATGAAGCTGTCAGAACTAACTAGCAGTAGGTACTGGAACGTTCCACTGGGCACTGGGTGGTGCTGGATATGTGCCATGTAGCACAAAAAGCGTTACCACCAAGATGGCTGGGTAGATGTACACGGGGAGGGATTTTTCCTGATATGACTGACTGAGACACTGGAGAACAGTCGGTGGGGAACAACTTACCTGCGGAGATACAGGCAGAATCAACCACCCCTTCCAGAGAGACCCACTGGGTTTCACTCTTTTGCTGGGTGGTTTATTCCTTGGCGAGGGGCTGCTGAACTGGGGAAGGCAGTGACAAAGAGATCCACAGGAAAGGAAGAGATGGCCAAGGACACTGCAGATGCCATAAACTGCACTCTGTATGGCAGAGACAATGGCCGTACGCAAGGGGACAACCCTTGGGTTCTCTTGGTGACTTCCAGCCTTGCCCGTGCCCTTTGCCTTCCATCTCACGTTGCCCTACGCTGTCCCACGGCTGCTGCTTTTCCCCGGCAGGCCGCAGGCACCCATCTGGCTTCCCCACCGTGCTCTCACCCTGCCCTTGCCACACATGCACTGATGTCTGCCCACCCTCACACGCTGTGCCTGCAAACACACAGACATGGACTGATCTCATACTCCTTCTGGACGACGTCTCCCACCACGGCACAAGCCCCTGAGTGACATTTCCTCCTCCTGACCTCCAGTCTCCACTTTCCCAGCTGCACTGGGTGGCAGTGCTTCTCCCTCCTGCTCTTCCCTACCTCCAAGGAAAGCTCCACCACCTGGGAAACCACCCTTCAGGCGGGCATCCCGACCCGTCACCCTCCTTGTGGCCTTTCCCCTGACCATGCCACGGCCTCACCGCGCTCTTCCAAGGCTGCGAGCCTTTCAGCTTCTCGCATAGACACGAGCAAGCCGTGTGCCTGCTGCGGTGCAGTCATGTCCTCAGGCAGCAGCAACGTGACAAGCAAGAAAGAAGCCCCTTGGTTCTGCTGGCCTGCCCGAGACACGGGCAGATGGAGCTTAACAGCACGTGTCCCAGCCATGAGTCAGGGGCTGCCCTACGCGCTGTGTCAGGCAGAGGCGACCTCACCGCCCCTTTCCCAGGCACATTGCTGCTGGTGGCCTGTCCCCTCCGCAGGCAGAACTGGCCTCACTGCCCCCGTCACAGCCATTGGCTTCCTGCTGGAATGTGAGTCCCTGAGACACAACTGACCACGAGATACCATCCTCAGCCGTCACCCTCCCCGTGGCCCAGCACCCAGCAGATGAAGGGAAGCTTCTCTCAGCCAATTTATCTCATGGATTTCCTACCTACCATTTGGGTGGAAGAACAGTCCTCAGGGGAACTGCTTTGTTTCTACTGGACCATGTATCGTCTCTGCTTCTGCGCCTGTTTTCCCTTCTTCCCCCTGCTATCCCATCCCAGCTGAGCTCTCCAGGGAAGTGAGTCAATGAGTCCCAGAATATCTCAGGTTGGGAGAGGCCCCTGTAAATGCCCTTGTCCAGCTGTCCTGCTCAAGGCAGGGTGAACTGGTTGGCATCTCTCAAGGGCTCTGCCCACTTTGGCATCATCCACAGAAGGGTCTGGAAAGCCACTTTGTCAACTGGTACTGGGAGACAATAAAGACATTCAACACAGCTGGCCCAACTGCTTGCACTGGAAGATGCCACCAGTCAGTGGCCACCAGGAGGACTTGACCACTGGTGACATTTGGTCTTGAGCCCCTGTGGCGTATGATGCACCGACTCTGGGAGGGGATCGAAGGCACGAAGACACTCAAAGACACCTCGAAGACACTTTATTAATCAATAATCAAGCAAGCCTTTTATACCTTTGCAGGGGGCTGACGTGTCAGCCTTTAATTGTGCTCAGCAATTTTCCACTCTGGGCTCTTTTTTTATTACAGACACAGCAGCTCAGCAACTCCCTTTATCTACAAGGCCACAAGCTCTGCAGACCACTCCCTAGCTTCAAGGTTCTCCTCTTGCTCCCATGGCTTCCTTCCAACAGGCATAACTGTGTCTCTCTCCCAAGGTCGGGTTTCGCTCCCTGACGCTGTTGAGCTAGCTCGAGAGATAGCCACAAGCCCCCAGCCAACTTCCCCCCACAGTATCCTCCATTTCTTCACTCCAGAAGTCACCCATCTGCCTATACAGAAAGTGCAGGAGAAAAAGTCAAAACCCTTGCAAAGGTCCAGGTACAAACCATCCCCTTCTTGCCTCAATACGTATGGGTGCAGCAACCCCTTTGATGTCCCACAGTTACCTGGAAATGGCTGCAGCAGTATTTCCACCGTCATTTCCCCAGACACTACGGTGAGGATGACCAGCCTGTATTTCTCCCAGTTGTCCTTCTTGCTTTTCCTGAACAAAGGCTGGATGTCTGCCGTTTCCCAGGACCCCAGAACCTCCCTGATTGCTCGGACACATTTGAGGGCACCATCCAGAAAGGGTGCCGTGATCAGACCGAGGCACTTGCAATGAGCCTGCCCAAGGCGGGTGAGATGAATCTCCCTGGGACAGTGGCCTTTGTTCCTGCAGTCACACACAGGAACGGCCGGGCCCTGGGAGGTGTCCCCACCTCAGCTGGCCTCATGCACTGCTGCCGTGGTTGAACCCCAGCCTCACGTGCACAGGGGTGCTCAGAGGCACCAGCCCGTCCCTGGCACGTGCGGAGGCAGAGCACTGCAGCAGGCACAGTGACTGCCTGGCCTCCTGCTGCCCCTGCCAGAGGCTGGCAGCACCTCAGCCCGGGGGTGTCGCGCCCTGCTCGGCACCTCGCGGAGATGGCCCTCGTCATGAGCAACGGGCACGGGGACCTCGGTTCAAGGAAGCACGTTGCAGTGCTGCATTCAGGTGGTCTCCACAAGTCCAGAACATATTATGGAGGCCAGCACCGTCACAGAGTGCCCGTTGCCTGCCCCTGCCTGCGCTCACAGGACTGCCACGCAGCACGGCGGTGACCAAGCTGCCAGAGCACTCAGGCCTTACACCAAGGCATGGGGTCAGAAGGAGAGTGTGGAAGTGGAAGGAGGACAGCACTGGAGAGCCAAGGGCTGGTGTTCCCTGGTACTGCTGCCATGCCAGGAACCTTTTCCCCTCTGTCTGTGGACACAGGAACAGTCCCTGCAGCTCCAGAAAGGCCTTGGAAGGAAGAATCCCAGCAAAAATAAAGTTGCCTAATGGCCCTTTGGCTTTGTTAGATGAGGAGAGAGCAGGGCACCTTCAGAAAAGAAAATCACAGAAGGAATTAGAATGGGGATGACAACTTTATCAGAACAGAAATACCACAAGTAACTACAAAAAATTCAGAAGACAGTCAGGGTCTGTGATGAACTACATTATAAATGCTATTCATAATTTTATTCCTTCAGAACATCCAGTTATCATTTTGCACATTGCACCCTTCAGCTCCTGGTTCCTCATGCTGTAGATGAGGGGGTTCAGTGCTGGAGGCACCACTGAGTACAGAACTGACACAACCAGGTCCAGCGATGGGGAGGAGATGGAGGGGGGCTTCAGGTGGGCAAACATGGCAGTGCTGAGAAAGAGGGAGACCACGGCCAGGTGAGGGAGGCACGTGGAAAAGGCTTTGTGCCGTCCCTGCTCAGAGGGGATCCTCAGCACAGCCCTGAAGATCTGCACATAGGAGAGCACAATGAAAACAAAACATCCACAGGCTAAACAGGAACTAATCACAATAAGCCCCACTTCCCTGAGGTAGGTGTGTGGGCAGGAGAGCTTGAGGATCTGTGGGATTTCACAGAAGAACTGTCCCAGGACATTGCCTTGGCAGAGTGGCAGTGAGAAAGTATTTGCTGTCTGTAGGAGGGAGTTGAGAAACCCACTGGCCCAGGCAGCTGCTGCCATGTGGACACAAGCTCTGCTGCCCAGCAGGGTCCCGTAGTGCAGGGGCTGGCAGATGGCCACGGAGCGGTCATAGGCCATGACGGTGAGGAGAGAACACTCCGCTGAAAGGAAAAAGACAATCAGGAAGAGCTGTGCAGCACATCCTGAGCAGGAGATGTCCCTGGTGTCCCAGAGGGAGTTGGCCATGGCTTTGGGGAGAGTGGTGGAGATGGAGCCCAGGTCGAGGAGGGAGAGGTTGAGGAGGAAGAAGTACATGGGGGTGTGCAGGTGGTGGTCACACACTACAGCAGTGATGATGAGTCCGTTGGCCATGAGGGCGGCCAGGTAGATGCCCAGGGAGAGCCAGAAGTGCAAGAGCTGCAGCTCCCGCGTGTCTGCCAATGCCAGGAGGAGGAACTGGGTGATGGAGCTGCTGTTGGACATCTGCTGCCTCTGGGCATGGGAACCTGCTCAAGGAGGAAAGATAGCAAGAAGTCAGAGGATAATTCTGTTAAGGCAAGTGAAAGCCGTTTCTCCTAGATGCGCCCCCGCTGCCCCATGTCCCCCCCTCTGCCGTTCCTAGGAGAGCTCCCTTCCGAGCCGTGGCTGGAGCTGTGCTGAGTGCTGGCCGAGTGTGCTGTGAGGAGCAGGGGCTGTGCCCGCTGGCTGCCCAGCAGTGAGCCCTGCTCTGCAGCAGGGGCTGCATGGGAACCGTGGGGGCAGGGGCCAGTCCTGGCCTTGCACTGGCTCAGCCCAAACTGCTCCCAGCGCAGAAGGGCCTGTCAGCATCGGCTCTGCCCGTGCTGAGCAACGGCCATGGCCAGAGTCAGGTCAGGAGGGCTTTGTGCCGTGCTCAGGGAGAGCAGAGTGAGTGCTGAGAGGCAAGGGCACTGTCTGTGCCTGAGGGCAGAGGCAGGGACTCTGGTGAGTCCCTCCAGCTCCTTCTCAGCTGCCCCGCACTTGCAGCTTTCTGTGATAGAGTCCAATTACACTGACATGTGTCCTGGTTTAACCCTGGCTGGAAATTATGTACCACAGGGATGCTCACTTACTCCCCCCTCACCCATAGGTATGAGGAGAGGAATGAGAAAGGAATGTAAATCTTGAAGTTTGAGACGAGAAAAAAATCATAAATGCAGTAGAATAAAAATGAAATTACAATAACAATAATGAGAATGACAGTTATAATGAGAGGGAGGTAGTCGGGGGTAATAAAATCCAACAAGAAAGGAAGGAAAGGAAGGAATGGAAGGAAAGGAAGGAAAGGAAGGAAAGGAAGGAAAGGAAGGAAAGGAAGGAAAGGAAGGAGGGAAGGAAGGAAGGAGGGAAGGAAGGAAGGAAGGAAGGAAGGAGGGAAGGAGGGAAGGAGGGAAGGAAGGAAGGAGGGAAGGAAGGAAGGAGGGAAGGAGGGAAGGAGGGAGGGAAGGAAGGAGGGAAGGAGGGAAGGAGGGAAGGAGGGAAGGAGGGAAGGAGGGAAGGAGGGAAGGAGGGAAGGAGGGAAGAAAGAAACAAAGAAGGAAAGAAACAAGGAGGAAGGAAAGAAGCAAAGAGAGAAAGAGAGAAAGAGAGAAAGAAATGAAGAAAGGAAGAAAGGAAGAAAGGAAGCAGGGAAGACAGTGATACACAATACAGCTGCTCATCACCCACTGACTGATGCCCAGCCAGTCCCCAGCATCGACTGGCAGACCCCAGCAACCCCCACCAAGTTTATATACTGAGCATGAACATGTTGCATCACCTATAAACAACCAAAAATATCAGTGCATTTTCAGAATTGTTCTCAAAAGTCCTTCCCACTTAGATGAAAATTAACTCTATCCCAGCCACAACCAGGACACTTTGTTACCCTAAAAAGCAAGCAGACACTGCTGAAGAGCAGAGGGATCCACTACAGAGCACAGAATGGCTCGCCCTTTCTCAAAGTCTCAGCACCCCCCTTTCTAGCCAGGGACACCCATGGTCACAGTGTGCCCTGGAAGCAGCGTGCAGCTTGGGTGGACACCCCAAGCAGGTGACCGAGGGTCCTGATTATGGTAATTGTTAAAGGAGAGCCAGCTCCTTCCCCAGCATCACACACTGCATTGCCCACAGCTTCACAGATTAGAGGAAACATGGGACACCTCCTTGCTGTGCTCACATCGGCACAGGAGGACTCACAGGGTCTGTGCCTGAGCCTGCAGCTGAAACTCCCATTCCAACCGAGCCGGTCAGTTATCCCAAAATCATCTGAGCAAAGCCAGGAGAGAGACAGATGGGCACACTGGAATGCCTTTCCCTTCTCAAGCCCTGCACAGCACCTCCCAGACCAGAGCAATGCAGGACAGCCACACTCAACGCCTGCAGCTGTCCCTGCCAGCAGCTCTTTCTCTGGCCCCACGGCTCTTCCCTGCCAGCGCTCACAGAGCCCAGCTCAGCCCCTGTGTGCCCAGCTCTGCCCTGCAGCCGCTCTCTGCCTGCAGGCCTGAAAGAACAGCTCCCCCAGAGCCTGAGGGAAAAGGAGAGCTGATGCTGCTTTGATCTGGATGCTGCTGCAGAGGGAAGGCACTTGCTGACCTTCCTCATAAACATCACTGTGATGCTCTGAGAGTCTCTGCCCCTGCTCTGACCTACACAGTTCAGATTCCATTCCTACCAAGATGAGCAAGATAAAAATGGAAGCAGAGATTCAGGCAAGAAGAGACTCCAGCAGAAAACCCCTGCCGTGAATGTGCTCATGAGAAGTCGCCTTGGAAATGAGGTGGGCATGAGCAGAAGCTGCGAGCAGCCCTGACCAGTGCAGTACCCACGCAACAGCACGAGAACATTGCCCTGACAGAGTTTGCTCCTTCCACCTACAGATTCTCCCCGCAGCCGCACGGGAGCTCCCAGCAGGCTGAGAGCTGCCCCTGGCAGGCGGCAGAGCCCCTGCCCCAGCACACAGCCCCCTGGGCTGCAGGGACCCTGCTGGCAAGGACAGCCCTGGGCACCCCTGCCTGCACAGCCACCTTCACAGCCCTGCAGCCGGCCCTGGCACAAGGCAGCCCACATGCCCTGGCCCTCCCACGCTGCAGCAGGGAAGCCCTGCTCTGCAGCACACTGGCCTCCTCCACAGCACAAGGCTCCCACACGGTCCCACAGGCTGGGGGGGCCCCAGCTGCTGCAGACCCGGCTAGCAACTGCAGAGGCATTGCCCTGCAGCCACACACTTACCGGCTCCAGGGCTCTGCAGATTTCTCCAGCAGGGAGCTCTCAGCAGCCCCCCACCAAGGGCTGCTTTTGAGCTCTCCCTGCCTCCCTCCTCTGCCCCTCTGGGCTCCCTCCAGCTGTCCCTGGGGCTGCAGGGGAACCTGCTGGGCAGCAGGATGAGGCAATCCCTCATGGGCCTTGCCTCACCTGGGGGGACACACTTATTTCCAGCAGTGGCAATTCTCTTAATAGAAAAAGTTTTGTGCAGGAGTACCAACTTTTGTTAACGCATTACTAGAGAGGACACCAGGAAGACTGCAGCAAAGGATCCAAGTACTCCTAAAAGAGTGTGTGTGTATGTGTGTGTCTGGTGGTTCTGCAGGCAGGGGCAGGGAGGATGTCTTCAGTGCTTCAGTAAGCCCTGCAGAGCCCATTTCAGCACTTCATTGCACAGTCCGAGGGCTCAAGACTCAGCTCTCCCTTGCCCAGGCCATGTCTCTGCTCTGAAGCAAAGCCTTTGCACCCCCGGGCTCGGGGACACTTGGTACCAGGTTGCCTTATGGCCAGGCAGAGCTGGGCTGGTGCCACAGCTGGGGGGCTTCAGCCCAGATGTGCAGCAGTGCCCTCAGCCAGGGGCCCACGCAGAGGCAGCTGCAGCCCGTCCTGTTGCAGACAGAGCTGTGACCCTGAGGGAACCAAGTGCCAAGGCAGGTGGCAGAGCTCAGCACAGCTGCTCGGCAAGGACAGCAGCCTCCAACAGCCCAGGCATCCACCACGCGGTTTAGACCGGTGAGGCAATTCCAGGGCACCCGAAGGAGTGTTCCCTCCTTCTGCACAGGCCACAGCCTGCCAGTGTGTGACCTGGGGCCTGCACTCTGCTGCTCTCCTGCCTCACTCCCCTGGGAGATGAGACTCCACCATTTCTTTGCTCCTAGTACCAAGGTGGACACGAATGATGCAGGGTTTCAGATCCAGGGGAGCATCACAGCTGCTGGCCCATCTGGCAGCTGTGCTAGAACGCTGATGCAAAGAACCTGCAGACACCTAAAGGAGCATTGTCACTGTGCTGCCCTGTGGCTGTCAGCGGGTGGTTACTTGACCACGGGCTTGCAGGATCCCACCAAGCCTCTGTCTCGCTGCTCCCCTCCTTCTTCACTCACCTCGATGTCTGTAGGGCTGTTCTCTCACATCATTCTCACTCCTCTCCCTTTCTGTTTTGTCCTTTCTGCCATAGGGTATCACAGAGGTGCCACTAGAATTGCTTATTGGCTCAGGTTTGGGCAGGGGCTGGTCCATTTTGGAGTCAAATGAAAGTGGCTGTTATGGCCATGGAGTCAGCTCTGGATCTCTTCTTACCTTTGCCAGCCTACAAACACCTCCAAACCACTCCCAAACCCTTGCCATGTAAACCCACAGGATCTCTAAATTCCCCAATATGATGTGAGGTTATTGATCCTAAGGCTTCCTCACGCTGCTTAAATAAGACTTTTCCCTTTCCTCTCCCTGATTTAGGTTATTTCAGAGCAGTTACCCTGAAGCACACCTGTGTCACCAGGGCCAAGCTCAGACATGTAACTACAAAAATAATAATGGGTACCAAGTGTCCAAGGTCACACGCAAGCAAAATATTTTGCTGCAGAGCATGCTGGGGTGGTGGGCAGAGGTCACTGTGAAGGTGAAATGAGATGTCCCTAAGGAGAGCAATCTATGCTGTCCTTGGGACCAGAGACATGCAGGGCTGGACTGTGCAGTGCTGCAGGAGAAGGCATTGCTGCCAGTGATGCCTCTGTAGCCCCAGTGGACATGTGGTTCCGGTGAACCTTATACCCAGAAAGGACAAGGTGCTTTTGAATGTGTCCTTGACCATGGACATCCCGTGATGCAGGGACACTTTGAAAATCATTGGTCTGTTTCTCTATTGCCTCACCACAGGGGTGACTTTCAACAGTGCTGGCTAACTGGGGAGGCCCAACAAGGCTGAATGTTAGTCACGTGCTGCCCACCTACAAGAAGGGCAGGAGGGAGGATCGGGATAACTACAAGCCTGTCAACCTGATCTTAGTGCCAGGGAAGGCTGTGGAGCTGATCATCCTGAGCGCCACCACACAGGAGGTGCAGGAAAACCAGGAGGTCCGGACCAGCCAGTATGGATGTATGAAAGGCAGGTCCTTTGTGAGGAATCTGATCTCCTGCTGGGACAAGGTGACCTGCCTAGTGGATGAGGGAAAGGCAGTGGATGCTGTCTACCTGGACCTTCGGAAAGCCTTTTGGCTCCATCTCCCACTGGATTCTCCTGGAGAAACTGGCTGCTCATGGCTTCGGTGGGTGTTCTCCACGCTGGGTTCGAGCTGGCTGGACAGCCAAGCCCCAAGAGGGGGAGTAAATGGAGTGAATTCAGGTGACGACGGCCCATAAGGAGTGGTGTTCCCCAGGGCTCAGTGTTGGGGCCAGTCCTGTTTCAGATCTTCATCAGTGATCTGGATTGAGTGCACCCTCAGTGAGTTTGTGTACAACATCAAGTGGGGTAGCAGTGCTGATGTCCTTGAGGGCATGAAGGCTCTGCAGAGGGATCTGCACGGGTTGGATCATTTGGATGAGTCCAGTTGTATGAAGTTCAACCAGGAGAAGTGCCAGTTCTGTACGTGGGTCACAACAGCCCCCCACAACGCTACAGGCTTGGGCCAGAGTGGCTGGAAGGCAGCCTGGTGGGGAAGTACCCTGAGGGTGCAGGTTGACAGATGGTTGAGCATGAGCCAGCAGTGTGCCCGGGTGGCCAAGAAGGCCCATATCATCGTGTCTGCTATCAGAAACAGTGTGGCCAGCAGGACCAGGGCAGTGACGGACCCCCTGTACTCGGCACTGCTGAAGCCACACCTTGAACACTTTTGTGTTTCCATTTTGGGCCCCTCACTGCAAGAGAAACACTGAGGATCATGTCCAAGAAGGGCAACAAAGGTGGTGAAGGGTTTGGAGCCCTGGTCTGTTGATGAGTGTCTGAAAAGACAGTTTTCTTTTGAAAAGTGGTTTTACTCTGGAGAAGAGGAGACTCAGGAGAGATCTTACTGCTCTCTAGAGTTACCTAAAGGAGGTTGTAGATGAGTGGGGGTAGGTCTCTTCTGCCACATAACAAGTGACAGAACAAGAGGAAATAGCCTCTAGTTATACCAGGAGAGGTTTAGATTGCATATGAGGAAAAACATCCTCACTGCAAGGATGGTCAGGCATTGGAACAGGCTGCCCAGGGAGCTGGTGGAATCACCAGCCCTGGAGGTGTTTCAGAAATACACAGACACAGTGCTTCGGGACGTGATTTAGTGATGGAATTGGCTGTCCTGAGGTAATGGTTGAATTTGATGGTCTTTAAGGTCTTTTCCAACCTCAATGATTCTGTTCCTATGCTTCCGTGATTTATTGCAGGCCTACCTAGACACGTTGCTGAGCAAGCTGGTCTAGGTCACCCTGCTTCAGTTGGAGGGCAGGATTCGATGATCTCCAGAGGTCAGCCTACCCTGGAAAAAAAAGCCATAGAGCTATAAGAGCATATATAAAGAATGTCAACTCAACTACAGAAGTTCATGTGAAGAATATTTCTCCACTCAAATGGCTTGTGGGAAATGCATTTGAAAAATCTGAAAGAAACAAGGCTGCTTTTCTGTGGCCAGGTCATGGGTTAGAATGAGGGTGACAGAGGGGTGTGTTATGAGGAGGACAGCTGATTCTCAGGAACTCCTCATGCAGGAGGACATGCCTGGCTGTGAAGGGGCCTGTGAGGTCAGTTCTGTCTCTGGAGGTGACAGGCCAGCATCAGGAACGTGGCTGGGACAGTCCCTCTGCCAAGGGACCCCATAGGCCCCATCCAGGAGAAGGGCTGGGGTACAGGCTGTCATGTCCATTTTGCCTGTGGACATGAGAGGACAGCAGCAGGCATGTGGCTTGGTCACGTCTCTGGGAGAAGCTGAAAGGCCAGCAGCAGCCATGTGGTTTAGAAGACCATGTGGAGGTGACTTCACTTTTTTGAGGGGAAAGACCACCAAAAATAGCTATTGAGTTATGTTCCCTGCTTGGAAGGCAGTTCCTGAGGTGGTAAAGCCTTTCTGGGTAGTGGGAAGAAAGAGGAGAGGGGAAAAGATTTCACAAAGTGTAATGTTGCAAATGGAGAGTGGCTATCGGGAGGAAGAACTGTCACTGCAAGGGTCCTGCTGCGGTGCCAGAGCTCAGCCAGAGGGAGCCTGGATCAGCCCATGGTTTGTGTTTCAAGGAACAGCCGGTGAGAGTGGAGGTACCTCAGCGAAGGTATGGCAATGTTGGGGTGAGAGCAAGGCAGGGCAGCGAGATGGTGCCTACAGCCTGCAGGGAAACAGGGGCAGGGCTCCAACCATGTAGGACAGCCTGTGGTGGAGAGGGCAAAGGGTGCTGTCAAGGCTGGAAGGCACCAGTAGAACCCAGGTCTGTGTCCCCTTGGCTGTGGCAGCTGTCTCTGCCTCTGAGGGTCATGTCAAGACATGATGTCCTCATGGCACAGGGGCATCGTTGCCTCCTTGCAGCCCCATGGGGAAGCTGGAAGTTGCTGTGCCATTGCTGTCCTTCACTTGGCAAATCCCCATGAGGTTAATTGCCACAACTGAAGAGTTGCCCATAGGGAATATTAGAGACACTACTGAAAGACAGTCCAATTTTTCCACTCTGAACCTTAAAGCAGAAGCTACATAGGTAGAATGGATTGGAGTAATCACAGAGGAAGAGGAGAAAGGCATCTGGAGATGAACTTCTTAACCCATAGCTGTAAATCAGGAAACCAGGACGTCAGGCTATTCCAAATGTCTTCAATTTCATAGAAGGTGTGAACTTCCTGGGACTCATGACAAATATTAGGATGCTTCCAAATTTCTTTTATATCTCTAGAAATTCTCCCACTTTGACCTAATTATACACAACAACTGAGGTATTCTCTGAGGTTTGCCCTCTGATGCCAGAGTTCACCCAGAGGCAGCCTGGCTTGTCCCATGGCTTTAAGTCTCAAGGAACAAGCAGGGATGAGGGGAGAAACTTCAGAAAAGGCAGAGAAATGCGGGTGTGAGGGCTGGGTGGGAAAGCAAGGAAGATGCCAACCCCCAGAGTGGAAAGAGGTGCCACATGGACAGTGTAGGGCAACTTGCAGTGGAGATGGCCCAGGGCTGCAGCAAGGCTGAATGGCCCCACAGGGGGCTGAGGCCTCTGTCCCCCTGGCAATGGCAGTTGCCCATGTCATCAAGGCCTGTGACAGGAAACTTGATTTGGAGGCTCTTATGTTCTGCCCTCCAAGAGCCTGGGGGTCAGGGCTGGGTCTTTCTGCTTCATAAAAAAATCCAAATGTGTTTTGCAGCATTGCAGCCACCGACACAGTACCTTTGGCTACCTGAAGTTCTGGCCTCTAATTAGCTACTCTAACGAGTCCATGGGGACGCTTTGTCAGCAATGGCCCTCAGCGGGACCCATTCATGCTTCATGGCATTTTGAGTGTTTCTTCTGACTTGCATTCCTTGAGTGGTTTGTTCAGTCTTCTCTCAGTATCTCAGGTTCATGGAAGGAGCCCCAAGTGCCTTAAAGAAGTTATTTACAGTTTTATAATTTCCTTCAGATGTTGAAGACCTGTGTAGCTCAAATGAGCTTTTTCATGGTGTAGTTAAAAGGGAAGACTTTGAAGCGCACCAGATGATAATTCCTTTATTTATTTCATAGGTTATATTTTGCTACTTTTTAGGCTAGAGGGGAGGTTCTAGCAGCATTCTCCAAGTGATAATGATGCAGAGGATCTCCTCAGCAGTTCTGGACTGGTAGGAAACGCAGTCCCTTGAGGTCTGACACCGGATGGACAACCTTGCTCTGACTGTCCCCAAGACCACCCTTTTTCTCATTGTCCCCTGGGACTCACATCCCTTCTCCTTACGTCAGACTTCTCCCCTCAATTCTGCAGGTGGGTGCTGCAGCTCCTCTGCACCATCCCCACCAATTTGCCTTAGAGGACTGGCTGCACACCGGTACAGAAGAATTATTCAAATCTGCAAGCAATGTGAAGAATGATCAAGTGGCATAAATAAGCCAACACCCTCCACAAGCATATGCCGAGTCCAAGCTGTCTCTGATGAGGTGCCTTTCCGCAAGGGACACTCTCATGAGAAATCTTTTAGGTGCTAGATACAGAAATATAGATCTAAACACAAGGGGAGAGTTGGGTAAGGAGACAGTTCGGCTGCAGGAAGACATGCAAGCTTTTCCTTCCTGAAGTAAAAACAGCAGCACAGGTGAGAGGTACCGAAAAGACCAAAGAGTAAAGGGAGGAGAAAACAGGTGAATAACTGAAAGAGCCTTGCTGAGACAGTCTGCTGAAAAGATGACTTCAGAAGCCGTCACTGTCTCCTGCTCAGGTGCAAATATGTTAAAGATGAGAGAAAATAAGGGCGTAGTATAACTAATAATAATGGTGAAGTTCTGGTATAAAATCAATATTTCCTTGAGGTATCGCTTTTGAAAGCTCCTTGAATTGGCAGAGATCACTTGTGAGAAAGGACAAGTAAGTGTTGCATCTGTCTTGGAAGGAGTCCATAAGTGCAGCTCGGGGAACCACAGGCTGCTCAAACCCCCATGGTGAGGGGTGTGCCACCAGTTAGAGTCGCCTTGGGTGACATTTCTGGCACCTGAGCGGGTAACTGTCCAGGTGGATTTTCCAAGGGTAACTCCTGCCTCACCAACCTGACAGCCTGCAGTTGTGCGTGAGGAGCTCCACAGTGGATGTCATTTCCCTCAGCTTCAGCAAAACTGTTGTCATGGTCTCCCTCAGTGTTCTGCCCGAGTGAGGCCATGACACTCTGGGTGCGAACAGAAAGAGATGAGTAAAACACCAGCTGGATGGTCAGGCTGAGAGAGCAGTGGGGAAGGGCTCACACCCCACCTGGAGGCCACTGGGACATACTGGGGCAGTGTGGGGCAGCACAGGGGACTCTCCTGCTTACAGTTTAAGAGCTGTACACATGACCCAGTGGAGGCAACTCTCACAGTGTCTGTCGGTGGCACCAAACTGAGAGGAGCATCCCTGTGCCCTAGGGATGCCATGGAGGGGAACCCTGGCAGGTGGGGTGGCCGCCCTGGCAGGAGCTGCACAGATGCAGGACGGACCAAGGGCAGAGCCTGCACCTCCCTCGCATGGACTAACACCCTGCAGCTGCAGGGCCTGGGACCTGCCTGGCTGGGCAGTGTCTGTGCAGAAAAGGCCCTGGTGGTGCTGGGGGACAGAAGGCAAAACACAATCCCAGCCCGTGACCTGGTAGCAGAGGCAGCCAGCAGGGCCCTGGAGCGTACGAAGAGGTGCCTTGCCAAGAGAGTGAGGGAAGTGATTGTGTCCCCACGCTCATCCCTCGTTAGACCCCCTGTCCGTGACTGTGTTCATTTTTGGGCCCTGACTGTGGAGGGAAGGGGGGAGGGAGCGGCTGGGTGGCTGCTGGGCTTTTGGCCAGAGACAAGCCTTGACAGCAAGGAAGATGTGTATAATTCGGAGGGAGTTGAGGAAGGAAGGGAGGCAACAGAAAGTCCCCAGGACTTGGAGGGCCACGGTTTCATATCTTTGGCAAACCCCATTCAGAATATGCTGGGAAGTGATGCTGACATTCCGAACCAACAAGGTCCATGGGCAGGCAAAGCTGTGCCTGTTGTTGTGACCCTAAGGAGACCCACACGCCTCTCTAAGGTGACCTGCACACCTACGGCATAGATCATGCTGGGGCTGAATCTCCTGCCTGGCTTCAATGGCCCCCCGAAGCCATGGACAAAGCTTTGGGTGGAGGCCCCAGGTGAGGCTGGTCAGGGCCAGGAAGGCCTAGGGATGCTCTCAGGGCCCTGCCCCCATGGGATCCCACCTGCCAGTGCCCTCAGCAGGCCAGGTTCTCCTTCCCTCCTGTCCTGGGCTGTGCTCTGCTGCTCTCCTTCCACACATGCCTGGCCATCAGGGACACCACAACTGCACACTACTAGAAGCAAGGTGGCACTGGTCTTCAAATCCCTGAGCAGATTGTTGTCTTTGGGGAGTCCCAGGTGCAGATGAGCATCAGAGTGGGTGGCCTGGTTGGTCTGGGGAACTGACCCACAAGCCCCTGGGCTCCTGGCATCCTTGCTTACCTGTGCAGTGATCACCAAGGAGACGGATTCCCCCAGAAGAGACAGGCTCTGTGATCCACAGGTTTCCTCAGGTCATTTCAAGCAGACATTGTTCATGCCTCACCCTGACTGTATGACCCGTCACTCTGTCCTGGCTCGGGCTGGCATGGAGTGCATTTTCTTCACAGCAGCGCTTCTGGTGCTGTGCTTTGCATCTCTTCCTAAGGCAGCGCTGACCACACACCAGTGTTTTGGCCACCGCTGCAGAGTAATCACCAAGGCTTCTCTTTCTCACACTCTGCCTGCGCTACAAGGAGACTGGGGGGACGCAAGGAGCTGGGGCAGCTGACCCCCAGTGACCACAGGGATATTGCATATAAAAGGATTTGGGTGCTGGACTGGGCAAAACCACAACTAATTCCTCCCTCAGTGCCACCCTGGCTGCTCTCCCCTTTGATCCACACTCAAGCTCTCACCCAACCTCATTGCCTGTCCAATACAAGAGCTCCATGTATCTGAGCTGCCCTGACCTCACACAGAGCGTCCCCCTCCCCTCATCTTTCCTGTAGGTCTCCCCTACAGACCTTGTGTCTCCATCCACCACCAAAGGCGTGGGAGCTGCCCTGCCCCTCCTCAGCGCTTACGGCACTGATGTCACAGCTCTGTGGTGGCACAGGGGGCTCCTGCTGCCCGCGCCCCAGGCGGTGGGCTCTGGGGCCCATGTGGGCTGCAGCACCTCAGGGGTGGCACCAGGGCCAAGGGCAGGCTTGTCACACGGACACCGGTACCCAGGGATGGGAGCCCTTGTGTGGGAGGGGTTTGCTGCCCAGCAGAGGATGCTGGAGCGGGTGGCAGGGGGCAGCAGAAGGATGAAGGACGTTCCCACCACGAGAGCAAGGGCTGCAGTCCCCGAGGCCAGAGGGCAACAGGCCTGGGCTGCGCAGCCCTGGCAGGAGAGGGCTTTGCTCTCCCAGGTGACTCTGTAGCACCCTGCGGCCTGTGCCAGAGCTGAAGCTCATCTCCAGGATGGGCAAGATGCTGCTGCTGGTGCTGAGCGAGCCCCTGGGGGAGGCCAGCCCGTGATGCAGCCCTCCTGGGGCTATCCTGCTGGTGGCAGGCCAACCAGAGAACAGCTCTGCAGAGAAGGACCTTTGGGTGCCAGAGGACAAGCAGCTGAGCAGGAGCCATTGATGCACCCTCATGGCAAAGGCCAACGGCCCCCTGGGCTGCATTAGGAAAAGCATCGCTGGCCGATGGGGGGAGGTGACCCTTCCCCTCCTCTCAGCACTGCTGAGGCCACATCTGGAGGGCCGTGTCCAGGGCTGGGCTTCCCAGAGCAACGGAGTTGTTGACCTACTAAAGTCCTGCAAAAGGCCACCAAGCTTCTTGAAGGGACTGGAACGTGTCTCCCAGGAAGACAGGGTGAGAGATCTACAACTGTTCAGTCTGGAGAAGAAAAGCCTCTGAGAGTCTTATTAATGTATGCAGCATTCCATGTGAGCCAAGGTATCACTTTTTGAACTGAGGATGTTCAACCACAGCAGGTAGTTGCCAAGAGTGGTTATGGAATGTCCACCCCTTGACATATTCCAAACCTACCCAGCCAAGGCCTTGTACAACCGGCTTGAGCTGGCTGCACGTTTTAAACTAATTGGTTCTTGAAGCTAAGCCTTGCATACTAGGCAATCCCTGATTGGTGGTTAACTACCAGCAATTAACCGCAAGGTGTTACCTTTCCTTGGCGCCATCCTTGGCGCCATCCGTCTCCCGCTCCCCTGTGCTCTGTAAACATGCCTCATCATGTTAATTGTTGTCTAGACAAGCTCGAGCACATTCCCCTCAGCTAACTGATTGCCACGCGTGGTCCTAGTTTCCAGCCCGCTCCTGCATCTCCCCCTTCCTGTTGCACAAAAGAACCCCTGAAACCGAGCAAAAACAAGGCACAAGTAATAGAACAAATAAAAAACCAACTAAGACACATTATCAATGTCAAAATAACCCACTGTCTTTGTTCCGTACAGTTTTACAATTTCCCCTTTTTGCTTTGGAACAGCTAGTACCAGGTTTGCCATGTTCGCAGGGCCCTTGCAAACATGACAGCAACCAAGGCAATAGCAAAAAAACAATACTGCCAACTGAGTGAATGGATGCCAAAAAGGCTGACATTTTCTCAGATTTTGATAACATGTTGCTGCAATGGGGCGCCTAAAATGCACGCAGCACATACCATCAAAATCCTCACAGCCATGTCCTTGAACCAACACCAAAAAGCAGTGGCAATTTTGACTCACATTCTGAACTGCCTACCAAACAAGGTGATTTAACTCTTTAATGCTTTCCCTGCTGTTACTCTGGATAAGAGAAGAACCGCTGCGATACGTTCCCATCATAGCCTCCTACTACATTAGTATCTACAGAAAGACAATTATCGACAAAGTGTAAACAATATCAGCTTCTTTTGGATTAACATTATACATAGGTGGAAGGGCACACCAAACAAGAACTGGTTCAGTCAAAATGTTCGAAACATCGCATGCCTTCTCTGAACATACCTCTGGGGTCATTCCCTTCATTCCCTCTCTTTTTTATGCAAAGAGAAACACTTTTACCATAACAGAGAAGCCCCTATTTACATCTGAGCCCGGACACAAACCGCAGCTGTATGCTCCACCAGGCTCAGGGCAGAAATCATTCATGTAGTTACATAGCTGTCTATCTCTACAAGTGTGCAGACACCTATTAAACACTAGATAACCATGTTTATCTTTCCTAGTCTCCTTCACAATACCCAGCTGTTCTCTCATCTCTTGTTAGGTCAAATATTCTCCAGCTTCCTCTCCTATATCTCTCTTCAGACATTCTCTATCCTCCTCTTTTTTGCTTGTTAATTGCGACAAGGCAAAGGTTGTGTGTAGCTGGGTGACCATGACCTGATTTATGTTACAATCAACTAAACACTGAATACAGGAAAAAAAGGTATGGGAGACATAAGGCAAACATCAATAAGGTGGTTAAAGATAATTATAATAAATCCTGTAATACTTTTGAGTCATGGCCCAAAGTTTCCCAGCCGTGAGAAGAGACCAAAGGCCTCCCGCCCCTGGCTCTGTTGCAGATCTTTGTTTTAAGGCTTTTAAGTTTTGTATACTTTTGTAAATTAATTCACAGTGGTCACTCAGATTCACGTAACACATCCTATCAAAGTCTTCACACTTGTGTCCCTGTGCTAATAATAAAAATCAATAGCAACTCGGTTCTGTAGCGACATATGATGGACAGAATCAACATCCGTTAATAAGCCAGGAAAAAAATAGTATTTGTGGTATTACTTTGTTTAGCAAGCTAGCAGCCTAATTTACTAAGCAAGTTAAGAGCGTGTACTATTCTTACAGAAGAGATTAGAGAAGCAAAAATGTGTTATGCTGCATTCCAGAACTCAGCCTGAGAATTACAGTCTGCTGTGAGTTCTGCGTTACAATCATTTGACACATGTTGGGGTTGCGATTGTGAAAGTTGCCCGTTTACAGTTTTCATTGACATTATCACAGCTAGTTGTTTTAAAAGCAACCCTTGAGCTTCCTGATGTTCGACTTGCTGCAAAATATTCTGAAGCCAATCAATCAAGTTAGTATTAAAGTTAGTGACTCTCTAGGACCCTGCAAGACTGTGGCAAGACTCCCGCACCCTGACTGCCTTAATAGCCATTCCTTCATTTGCAAACAGTTGTCCCTGGGATACCTTGCCTGGGTCACAGAATCGGCACAGTTAATTGCTCCAGCTAACTGCTCATAGTTAACAGCAATTCCCCGATTAAGGTTTTCAGTCAAGGCCACTACACACAGCTCACAAAAATCAGATAACCACATCATATACTCTATCAGTCAGTACCATACAAAGCAGTAACTTCCAATCATGCCGTGTGAGTGTATAAGGCTCTGCCATCACTTCAAGAAGGGACATAGCAAATGCATTATGAATCCTCCCTTCCCGCACTGCTTTGCTTAACTCTGTAACAGCCTCGTATTGCACAGGCTGCCACTCTGCAGGTTGATTTGTCTGACAAAATACTGAACATGCCCTAGCGACTCCCCAAACCCATCACTGAAGTGTTTCCCACTTGCATTCCTGCCACCAATCCCTCAGACCCCCTTTCACCCTCCCCGAAAGTACAGTCAATAAATCGGGAGAGACAAGGGGATGGGGGAAAGGTCTAGCTCCTTTTCCAGATCTATAGGACCTGGATCAAAAGGTTTATCAGTGTCAATAAAATCATTGTCCGAGTTGTCCTGTTCCCGTGCTTGGTCCTGTGTTGTGAGGGTCGCTGCAGTCAGTGACAGGAGGAAGCTTTTTGGGCAGAGAAGGTGTGGACAGAATCGCCATCGCTGACGGTGTCTTGAGAAGAGTCTCGCTGTCAGTGGAATTTACAGCCTCCTCTGTTTTGGCACCGTTAGTAGAATTAGTCTACACTTGGCAAAGAGTAGTCAGAATTTGCCACCAAGATGTTAAATGCATTCCCGACACGGAGTTCCCCTCCACGGCAGCATCATACAATTGGCTGCTGTATGTACACACTTTCATTCTTTCCAAGTCTCTAAAGTTTCTTGGCTGCTCACCTGTCGCGATGCATACAGGTGTTATCCTCGGGGTTTAGGTTGTCCGCCTGGTCCGGACAGCAAGACGATCGTTCAGCCAAGCCGTCTCCTCCAGAACGCAGCCCTCTTCCACGAGCTGGCTTTTTTATCGACCAGTTCCGTCCTTATTCTTCCAAGGCTTGGGAACACCACCATAGGGGTCACCATTTGGGGAGACTGAGGCATGGGCTCCCGGATCTGACTAGAAGACCCTTTATGAGTCCATATACATCCCTCACAGGGGAAGACACTTGATTCCCATGTTTCCCACAGCTCATCTCTCAGTTCCAGAGGGACTTCATTTGCCGGTTCCTGCTACCTTTCAGCAGCTCATTCAACGTTCTGTGGGACTTGCAGCCTGCCGCTCAGCCTGGCGGTTCATAAACCCATCACGTCGGGGTCTCCAGTTTGCTGCGATGGATAGACAGGACGCTGTTTGATGCTAGCAAATGCCGACTTATTGTGCAGAAGCACGAGTTTATTTATGTTATCAGAGGTCGCGTGCTTTAAACAGATTGGTTCCTCATGACGCGCGGAAAACGGACTCCACAATCCGTAAGATTGTAAAGTAGGTATGTTTAATCAGCGCTGGCAGCACAGGGGTAGTCCCGCCAAAAATCGTGCGCGCCTGGCGCGAAAACTTGCGCGAATTTATAAGGCAACTCATTACATATTCATAACTATGTCGTAACACGCCTATATATGCATTACCTATCCCCGCTTTGTATTAAAATTAGCTCTGCGAGTCATTTCCATATTTTTCTCTCAACTGAGTTTGCGCAGTGTCCCCTGGTGGTGGTCGTCAGGGGTCCTGAGGATGAAGGCAGGTGAGTCTTCCTCGTGACCGCTAGTTGCCCCCACACCTGGCGCAGGCTCAGTAACGTCCTGCTCTTTGTCCAAACCGCAGAACCGGCTTTGGCTTGTTCTTGCAAGGCTGTAATCTTTCTTGGGACTTATATGGTCATAAAGCTGGACTTATATGGTCATGAAGCCCTTTACTCCCGTACACCTTATCACAGCACCCAAGCAAACCCTGTAAGATTTGGCAAACAGCTAAACAGACTATCATAGTCATTAAACTTTACAACTTTACCCTAAACAGCTAAGCAGACTATTACAATCGTTAAATCTTACAACTTTACCCTAAACAGCTAAGCAAACTATCATAATCGTTAAACTCTACCCTATCTCTTACCCCCCCCCCTCTCTCACTTAAGCTAAGCATTACATGCCAGGCAATCCCTGTTTGGTTAACTACAAACAAAGGACACTTTAAGTAAATTTTTACACTCATGAATTAACAGCAAAGTGTTACTTCCCCTTGGCACCATCTGTTCCTCATCTTCTTACCTTTTCTCGGCCAGACTCATTCTGTTGGTTGTTATCTATTCACCCTCCTTATCCTCCCAGGGTCTTCATGTAAGACAGAACAATGAAAACAAAACACCCAAAGAATAAAGAGGCACCAGCCACAATTAGCCCCACTTCCCTGAGGTAGGTGTGCGAGGAGGAGAGCTTGAGGATCTGTGGGATTTCACAGAAGACCTGTCCCAGGGCATTGCCGTGGCAGAGCGGCAGTGACAGTGTATTGGCCGTGTGCAGCGCAGCACAGAGAAACCCACTGGCCCAGGCAGCTGCTGCCATGTGGACACAAGCTCTGCTGCCCAGCAGGGTCCCGTAGTGCAGGGGCTGGCAGATGGCCACGTAGCGGTCATAGGCCATGACGGTGAGGAGAGAACACTCTGCTGAAAGGAAAAAGACAATCAGGAAGAGCTGTGCAGCACATCCTGAGTAGGAGATGTCCCTGGTGTCCCAGAGGGAGTTGGCCATGGCTTTGGGGAGAGTGGTGGAGATGGAGCCCAGGTCGAGGAGGGAGAGGTTGAGGAGGAAGAAGTACATGGGGGTGTGCAGGTGGTGGTCACATACTACAGCAGTGATGATGAGTCCGTTGGCCATGAGGGAGGCCAGGTAGATGCCCAGGGAGAGCCAGAAGTGCAAGAGCTGCAGCTCCCGCGTGTCTGCCAATGCCAGGAGGAGGAACTGGGTGATGGAGCTGCTGTTGGACATCTGCTGCCTCTGGGCATGGGAACCTGCTCAAGGAGGAAAAGTAGTGACAAGTCAGGCAATTCTTCTGTTAAGCCAAGTGAAAGCCGTTTCTCCTAGATGCGCCCCCGCTGCCCCATGTCCCCCCCTCTGCCGTTCCTGGGAGAGCTCCCTGCAGAGCCGTGGCTGGAGCTGTGCTGAGTGCTGGCCGAGTGTGCTGTGAGGAGCAGGGGCTGTGCCCGCTGGCTGCCCAGCAGTGAGCCCTGCTCTGCAGCAGGGGCTTCATGGGAACCGTGGGGGCAGGGGCCAGTCCTGGCCTTGCACTGGCTCAGCCCAAACTGCTCCCAGCGCAGAAGGGCCTGTCAGCATCGGCTCTGCCCGTGCTGAGCAACGGCCATGGCCAGAGTCAGGTCAGGAGGGCTTTGTGCTGTGCTCAGGGAGAGCAGAGTGAGTGCTGAGAGGCAACGGCACTGTCTGTGCCTGAGGGCAGAGGCAGGGACTCTGCTCTCTCCATCCCTCTCCTTCCCAGCTGCCCGGCAATTGCTCCTTTCTTAGATGGAGAGTGATCACACTGCCATGTTACCCTGACAAGCAGCCAGGCACTGCTGAGAGCAGAGGGATCCACTGCAGAGAACAGAATGCCTCATCCCTTACCGAAGGCTCAGCACCACACTGCTATCCAAGGACACCCAGGGCTCACTGTGTGCCCTGGCAGGCACATACAGCTTGGGTGGACACCCGAAGTAGGTAGTCAGGTGTCTTGACCATGGCAAGTTCTTGCAGGAGACTCAGCTCCTTCCCCAGCCTCACAGACTGCATTGCCCACAGCATCACAGGTTTGGGGAAAGCTGGGACACCTCCTTGCTGAGGACATGTCTGCACAGGAGGACCCACAAGCTCTGCGCCTGAGCCGGCAGCTGAAACCCCTCTTGCCAGAGAGCCTGTCTGCAATGCCAATAGCATCTGAGCAAGGCCAGGAGAGAGACAAAGGGACACTCGGGAACTCCTTCCCCTTCCCCAGCCCGGCACACCACCTCCCACACAGCAGCAGTGCAGGGCAGTCACCCTCAGGCTGTGCTCAGCGAGAAATGGCACCGTGGCAGCAGGAGAGATGCACTTCATCCCTTCTGCTGCTCTGCTGGACCAGGAGCTGTTGAAACACATGGAACCAACGGTCTAAAGGCTGTGCTGGGTGGGAGAGGAGAGCAGAGGTGTGTTGCTCAGGGAAGGCACCTGCACGGCAGACCATGGCCAGGAGGTGCCCCTATCTGCCCTGCATCAGGGTCCCCCTCAGCATCTCCCCCCCTCCCTGCCCAGGGCTCTGCTGCCTGCAGCTGTCCCTGCCAGCTGCTCTTTCTCTGGCCCCAGGGCTCTTCCCTGCCAGCGCTCACAGAGCCCAGCTCAGCCCCTCTGTGCTTTTGATTGTGTCCTTGACCATGGACATCCCGTGAGGCAGGGACACTCTGAAAATCATTGGTCTGTTTCTCTATTGCCTCACCACAGCGATGACTTTCAACAGTGCTGGCTAACTGGGGAGGTCCAAGAAGGCTGAATGTTAGTCACGTGCTGCCCACCTACAAGAAGGGTAGGAGGGAGGTTCGGGATAACCAGGAGGTCAGGACCAGCCAGCATGGATGTATGAAAGGCAGGTCCTTTGTGAGGAATCTGATCTCCTGCTGGGACAAGATGACCTGCCTAGTGGATGAGGGAAAGGCTGTGGATGCTGTCTACCTGGACCTTAGGAAAGCCTTTTGGCTGCATCTCCCACTGCATTCTCCTGGAGAAACTGGCTGCTCATGGCTTCGGTGGGTGTTCTCCACGCTGGGTTTGAGCTGGCTGGACAGCCAAGCCCCAAGAGGGGGAGTAAATGGAGTGAATTCGGGTGACGACGGCCCATAAGGAGTGGTGTTCCCCAGGGCTCAGTGTTGGGGCCAGTCTTGCTTCAGAACTTTATTAATGATCTGGCTTGAGTGCACCCTCAGTGAGTTTGCATACAACACCAAATTGGGTGGCAGTGTTGATCTCCATGAGGGCAGTAAACCTCTGCAGAGGGATCTGCACGGGTTGGATCATTTGGATGAGTCCAGTTGTATGAAGTTCAACCAGGAGAAGTGCCAGTTCTGTACGTGGGTCACAACAGCCCCCCACAACGCTACAGGCTTGGGCCAGAGTGGCTGGAAGGCAGCCTGGTGGGGAAGTACCCTGAGGGTGCGGGTTGACAGATGGTTGAGCATGAGCCAGCAGTGTGCCCGGGTGGCCAAGAAGGCCCATATCATCGTGTCTGCTATCAGAAACAGTGTGGCCAGCAGGACCAGGGCAGTGATGGACCCCCTGTACTCGGCACTGCTGAAGCCACACCTTGAACACTGTGTTTCCATTTTGGGCCCCTCACTTCAACAGTAATGTTGAGGTGTTTTAGTATGTCCAGAGAAGGGCAACAAAGGTGGTGAAGGGTCTGGAGCCCTGCACTGTTGAAGAGCACCTGAGGGGACTTAGGTTGTACAGTGTGGAGAAGAGGAACCACAGGGGGGATCTTTCTGCCTGAAAGGATGTTGTAGACTTGAAAGGTTGGGTTGTAGACCTGAAAGGTGGGGTAGGTCTCTTCTCCCAGGTAAGAAGTGACAGAACAAGAGGAATATGCCTCAATTTACACCAAGAGAGCTTTAGATTGGATATGAGGAAAAACATCTTCACTGCAAGGATGGTCAGGCATTGGAACAGGCTGTCCAGGGAGCTGGGGGAATCAGCAGCCCTGGAGGTGTTTCAAAAGTACATAGATGCAGTGCTTCGGGACATGATTTAGTGATGGGATTGGCCGTCCTGTGGTAACGGTTGGATTTGATTATCATTAAGGTCTTTTTCAACCTAAATGATTCTCTGTTCCTATGCTTCTATGATATTGCAAGCCTACCTAGACCAGTTACTGAGCAAGTTGCTCTAGCTGACCCTGCCTCAGTTGGAGGGCTGGATTCGATGATCTCCAGCGGTCAGTCCAACCTGGAAAAAAAAGCCATATATATGAAAGATCATATATCATGTGTATGTCAACACAACTACGGAAGTTCATGTGAAGAATGTTTCTCCACTCAAATGGCTTGTGGGAAATGCATTTGAAAAATCTGAAAGAAACAAGGCTGCTTTTCTGTGGCCAGGTCATGGGTTAGAATGAGGGTGACAGAGGGGTGTGTTATGAGGAGGACAGCTGATTCTCAGGAACTCCTCATGCAGGAGGACATGCCTGGCTGTGAAGGGGCCTGTGAGGTCAGTTCTGTCTCTGGAGGTGACAGGCCAGCATCAGGAACGTGGCTGGGACAGTCCCTCTGCCAAGGGACCCCATAGGCCCCATCCAGGAGAAGGGCTGGGGTACAGGCTGTCATGTCCATTTTGCCTGTGGACATGAGAGGACAGCAGCAGGCATGTGGCTTGGTCACGTCTCTGGGAGAAGCTAAAAGGCCAGCAGCAGCCATGTGGTTTAGAAGACCATGTGGAGGTGACTTCACTTTTTTGAGGGGAAAGACCACCAAAAATAGCTATTGAGTTATGTTCCCTGCTTGGAAGGCAGTTCCTGAGGTGGTAAAGCCTTTCTGGGTAGTGGGAAGAAAGAGGAGAGGGGAAAAGATTTCACAAAGTGTAATGTTGCAAATGGAGAGTGGCTATCGGGAGGAAGAACTGTCACTGCAAGGGTCCTGCTGCGGTGCCAGAGCTCAGCCAGAGGGAGCCTGGATCAGCCCATGGTTTGTGTTTCAAGGAACAGCCGGTGAGAGTGGAGGTACCTCAGCGAAGGTATGGCAATGTTGGGGTGAGAGCAAGGCAGGGCAGCGAGATGGTGCCTACAGCCTGCAGGGAAACAGGGGCAGGGCTCCAACCATGTAGGACAGCCTGTGGTGGAGAGGGCAAAGGGTGCTGTCAAGGCTGGAAGGCACCAGTAGAACACAGGTCTGTGTCCCCTTGGCTGTGGCGGCTGTCTCTGCCTCTGAGGGTCATGTCAAGACATGATGTCCTCACGGCACGGGGGCATCATTGCCTCCTTGCAGCCCCATGGGGAAGCTGGAAGTTGCTGTGCCATTGCTGTCCTTCACTGGGCATTGGATGCCCACCTTCCATGGTCCCCAGGAAGAGCCCTGAGCCCTCTGTGAGGGACAGCACCGACCTCCCCACAGGCTGCAGGTCATGGCTTGGCCTTTCTGCTTCATCAAGCAAGCCAAGGCTTTGCTCAGCAGCAGAGCTGCCTGCACAGCGCCTGTGCCTTCCTGCACTCACAGCCCCCAAGGACGGGCTCTAACAAGGCCATGGGGCGGCTTTCTCAGCCATGGCCCTCAGTGGGGCCCATTAACGCTTCCAGGGACTGTGGGCTTTGCTCCGGACTTGGTGATCTTGAGAGGTTTCTTCAGGCTCCTCTGAACACCTGAAGTCCAGAGCACCACAGACACCCTGGGCTCATGACGAGGGAGAACGCCCTGACGAGCCCTGTCTCCTCCATCAGGGACATCTGGTCTTCAAGTTTGGCTCCTACACTTAATGAGATAAGTTTCAGCTGTACAGTGAAAGAGAAAGGCAGGTAATGAGCACTTTGGGGAAAGGATAGAAGGCTTTTCCAATTACTATTGATGCACAGTGTCTCCTGAGGAGGTGCGGACAAGTAGGAAAGGCAGTCCCTGGAGCTAATCACTGCGTGGACAGCCTTGCTCCCCAGCTCTCCAGCCTCAATATTTTTGTCTTCAGCCCCATGAGACTTACATCACTTTACATCAGATCTTCAACCAACTCTGCAGCTGAATATAGCAAATTCTTGGCAGTAATTATTGCCTGCTTTTCTTAGAGAACAGGGTGTAAGCAGGAATAAAAGAGGGATTAATTATCGTGTGTGTGTGTGGGGGGGGGGAGTGGGATAGAAATTAATAAATAAAAAATACATTTCTCAGCTGTATAATTGTTAGTTCAAGCAAATCCCCATGAGGTCTATTGCCACTACTGAAGAGTTGCCCATAGGGAATATTAGAGACACTACTGAAAGACAGTCCAAATTTTCCTCTCTGAACCTTAAAGCAGAAGCTACATAGGTAAAATGGATTGGAGCGATCAAAGAGAAAGAGGAGAAAGGTATCTGGAGATGAACTTCTTAATCCATAGCTGTAAATCAGGAAACCAGGACGTCAGGCTATTCCAAATGTCTTCAATTTCATAGAAGGTGCAAACTTTCTGGAACTCACGACAAATAATAGGATGTGTCCAAATTTTTTTTACACATATATCTGTAGAATTTCTCCCACTTTGATCTACGTATATGCAACAACTGGTATTAAGAACAGCACAGACTGTGCCTTCAGACGCCACCTTCATATCTAACGCCATTCCATTTTGCACAGCTATAGGGGCTATTTCTCACACTTCTTCCTGCAAAGCCTTCATGGCACCTGCAGGGTCCTTGGCCATCTCTTCCATTGCTGTGCATCTCTTTATCACTGCCTTCTCCAATTCAGGAACCGCTGACCAAGGAGTAACCGAGGCCACAAGCAGGCTGATGATCTGGCTATCATTATGACACCCATTACATCTGAGAAGCTCATAGGAGGCACGTGGCCATGAAGGCGAGTTTGAGGTCCCTGGAGTCTCCAGTTTCCTTGGGGGATTGGCCATCAGCAGCCCAGCTGGTTATGGCTGCAGTAAGAAAGGCACTTGGACTCTGAGACAAAGTGTCATTTCAATTGGCCTTGGCTAGAGCCAACTCTCTACACACAGAGACAATCGTGTCAGCTGTATGCCGTCCCTTCCGAGGCCGGGAACACGGAGTTTCCAGCGTTGGGAGAGTGGTGCAGCAAGTGGTGCAGATCCTGCCTGCAGAAGGCTTATCCCACACTGCTCCTGTCAGCTCTTGAAGTGTTTTCTGCCAGGGAAACCCATTCTAGTCATCACTTCTCGTGTTCTAAGAGGAGATGTTCACTTGGGAGTTGGTAACTGCAGCCTCAGACAAAGGTAAGGGCGTGCGGTTGGCCATTCACCAGCAGCTTCCTGCAGATTTCTTCTTCCAATATGGCTTGTTCTGCAACCCAGGGACACACTCAGCACAGCTCAGCCTGAAGGCCAAGAGGTACATGGAGCACAGCACAGGCCTGCTCAGGTTTCCTGTGACACTCATCACTAACTCCTCCATGTGCAAAGGGCTTCTGCTCACATTCTCTCAACCTCCTGATGAAGGTTAGAAGGAGAACGACATCTCCTTTAGACCGCTAGAGAAAGGGAACTTTACTTGAAGGCCTTGGTTGAAGGGAAACTGGAAGATGATCTGCAGGAGTGGGCTGGAAATCAGGACCATGCGTGGCAATCAGTTAGCTGAAGGGAATGTGCTCGAGCTTGTAGGTCACTAACCCTGGGAAGACAAGGAGTGTGAATAGACACAAAAACGAACATGATGAGCCATGCTGAGAGAGCACAGGGGAGTGGGGGACGGATGCCGTGAAGGAAGGGCAACACCTTGCTGTTAATTGCTGGTAGTTAACCACCAGTCGGGGATTGCCTAGTATGCAAGGCTTAGCTTCAGGAACCAATCTGTTTAAAACGCGCAGCTTCAGGAACCAACTGTTTAAAACGTGCAGCTTCAAGAACCAATCTTTTTAAAACGCGCAGCTTCTGAAAGTGTATATAAACTCGTGCTTCTGTACAATAAATTGGCATTTGCTTGTATCACCCTGCGTCCCGTCTCTCCATCGCAGCAATGATCCCTGACCAACATGGCACAAATGCTTTGCTGGACTTGTTTTGAACAAAAGACAAGGCAGGAATGGTGAAAAATGTGGACAGCACCTTTCTGTCAAGTATGGGTGACACTGGTAAAGTAGAAATCAAGAGCAAGTCAACAAGACAAACTGTAGCAGGGCTGAGTAGAGAGGAAAGATCACCTCCACCAACCCTTGGGCAGTGCTCTTCCTAATGCAGCCCAGGATGCCATGGGCCTTATTTGAAAGGTGCAAAGCCAGGAGAAGAGGAGGCTTTGGGGACACCTAATAGCAGCCTTCCCAGATCTTCTTGGGCCATATCAGCAAGAAAAGGCAGCCAGGTTCTTGCCTGTTGTGCATGATGGGAGTGTGGGGGCCAATGGGCATCAGCTGAAGCAAGGGAAGACAATGTCCTTCCCCATGAAGAACAGTCAAGCAGTGGAGCAGATGTCCCACAGAGCTTGTGCCATGTCCATCCTTGGAGCTTTTCAAGCCCCACTTGAAGGAAAGCCTGAGCTACTTGCTTCAACCCCGTAACTGATCGTTCTCTGAGCAGCATGTAGGCCTGGACACCTCCGGAGGTCCCTTCCAGCATGAATGACTCTGGATCTCCATCCACCATGGATCTTGCCTTCATGATGGCAGGGAAATCACTCAGGTTTCCAGCGGCTGTTGAAGCCAATCAGAAAGTTGGTCAGATGACCTGCGATGTTCTTTTCCCACTCCAAGCTTTGCTGCTCAGATGCAGGGCTGCTTGGCTGGTTCCTATGGATTCCTATTCTTCACCCTTTCCCAACTTTTCCCTCCTTTCCCACGCACAATTGCTTCTCCTTGACCACCCCTGTATCCTCCCATGCAAGCAGCTCACCTCTCCTTTCCCTTTCCTCCCTGGCCATTGACTGTCCTCCTTTGGTGATTCTTTGGAGCTTTTCACCATAGGTGGCCACCCAGACAAGGGATTCATCATCCCCCTTGACTCAGCATCATCCCCCTTGACACAGCACTGTTGTGGCCACATCCAGGTTATCTGTGCCTGGGCTTTGAGGTTTCTCATTCTGGAGGAATGGGGGAAAAGTGGAGAGGCTGTGGAGGATACCTGCCTGGATTGAGTTTGGTGCCTGTGGAGAGAGACTGAAGGTCCTGGGCTTCTTGATACTGGCAAAGTGGAGCCTCAGGGCACCACAGTAACAGCATGCACCTGCTTGAAGGGGGGTGTCAGAGATAAGGGAGTGATTCCTGATAGCGACAGGAAGAGAAAACCTCCGCAAAGTGCTGCTTGGAAGGGTAAGATTGGATGTGAGGAAAAAGAAATGTCCCTCGGAGGGTTGCCCTCTGATGCCAGAGTTCACCCAGAGGCAGCCTGGCTTGTCCCATGGCTTTAAGTCTCAAGGAACAAGCAGGGATGAGGGGAGAAACTTCAGAAAAGGCAGAGAAATGCGGGTGTGAGGGCTGGGTGGGAAAGCAAGGAAGATGCCAACCCCCAGAGTGGAAAGAGGTGCCACATGGACAGTGTAGGGCAACTTGCAGTGGAGATGGCCCAGGGCTGCAGCAAGGCTGAATGGCCCAGCTGGGGGCTGAGGCCTCTGTCCCCCTGGCAATGGCAGCTGCCTCTCCCACCAAGGCCTGTGACATAGAACTCGATTTGGAGGCTCTTATGTTCTGCCCTCCAAGAGCCTGGGGGTCAGGGCTTGGTCTTTCTGCTTCATAAAAAAATCTAAATGTGTTTTGCAGCATTGCAGCCACCGACACAGTACCTTTGGCTACCTGCAGTTCTGGCTTCTAATTAGCTACTCTAACGAGTCCATGGGGACGCTTTGTCAGCAATGGCCCTCAGCGGGACCCATCAATGTTGAAGGTATTTTCAGTGCTGCTTCTGACTTACATTCCTTCAGTGGTTGGTTCAGTCTGCTCTCAGTAGCTCAGGTTCATGGCAGGAGCCCCCAAGGCCCTAATGAGGTATTTGCTTTTCTCATTTCCTTCAAGTCTTGAAGACCTGTGCAGCTAATTGAATCTGTTCCATTCATGTAGGTAAGAGAGAGGATTTCAAAGTGCACTTCAAAATAAGTATTTTTTATTTCATAGGTTATATTTTGCTACTTTTTAGGTTAGAGAGGAGGTTCTAGCAGCAATCTCCAAGTGATAATGATGCAGAGGATCTCCTCGGGATATCTGGACTGGTAGGAAACACAGTTCTTTGAGGTCTGACACCGGATGGACAACCTTGCTCTGACTGTCCCCAAGACCACCCTTTTTCTCATTGTCCCCTGGGACTCACATCCCTTCTCCTTACGTCAGACTTCTCCCCTCAATTCTGCAGGTGGGTGCTGCAGCTCCTCTGCACCATCCCCACCAATTTGCCTTAGAGGACTGGCTGCACACCGGTACAGAAGAATTATTCAAATCTGCAAGCACTGTGAAGAATGATCAAGTGGCATAAATAAGCCAACACCCTCCACAAGCATATGCCGAGTCCAAGCTGTCTCTGATGAGGTGCCTTTCCGCAAGGGACACTCTCATGAGAAATCTTTTAGGTGCTAGATACAGAAATATAGATCTAAACACAAGGGGAGAGTTGGGTAAGGAGACAGTTCGGCTGCAGGAAGACATGCAAGCTTTTCCTTCCTGAAGTAAAAACAGCAGCACAGGTGAGAGGTACCGAAAAGACCAAAGAGTAAAGGGAGGAGAAAACAGGTGAATAACTGAAAGAGCCTTTGCTGAGACAGTCTGCTGAAAAGATGACTTCAGAAGCCGTCACTTTCTCCTGCTCAGGTGCAAATATGTTAAAGATGAGAGAAAATAAGGGCGTAGTATAACTAATAATAATGGTGAAGTTCTGGTATAAAATCAATATTTCCTTGAGGTATCGCTTTTGAAAGCTCCTTGAATTGGCAGAGATCACTTGTGAGAAAGGACAAGTAAGTGTTGCATCTGTCTTGGAAGGAGTCCATAAGTGCAGCTCGGGGAACCACAGGCTGCTCAAACCCCCATGGTGAGGGGTGTGCCACCAGTTAGAGTCGCCTTGGGTGACATTTCTGGCACCTGAGCGGGTAACTGTCCAGGTGGATTTTCCAAGGGTAACTCCTGCCTCACCAACCTGACAGCCTGCAGTTGTGCGTGAGGAGCTCCACAGTGGATGTCATTTCCCTCAGCTTCAGCAAAACTGTTGTCCTGGTCTCCCTCAGTGTTCTGCCCGAGTGAGGCCATGACACTCTGGGTGTGAACAGAAAGAGATGAGTAAAACACCAGCTGGATGGTCAGGCTGAGAGAGCAGTGGGGAAGGGCTCACACCCCACCTGGAGGCCACTGGGACATACTGGGGCAGTGTGGGGCAGCACAGGGGACTCTCCTGCTTACAGTTTAAGAGCTGTACACATGACCCAGTGGAGGCAACTCTCACAGTGTCTGTCGGTGGCACCAAACTGAGAGGAGCATCCCTGTGCCCTAGGGATGCCATGGAGGGGAACCCTGGCAGGTGGGGTGGCCGCCCTGGCAGGAGCTGCACAGATGCAGGACGGACCAAGGGCAGAGCCTGCACCTCCCTCGCATGGACTAACACCCTGCAGCTGCAGGGCCTGGGACCTGCCTGGCTGGGCAGTGTCTGTGCAGAAAAGGCCCTGGTGGTGCTGGGGGACAGAAGGCAAAACACAATCCCAGCCCGTGACCTGGTAGCAGAGGCAGCCAGCAGTGCCCTGGAGCGTACGAAGAGGTGCCTTGCCAAGAGAGTGAGGGAAGTGATTGTGTCCCCACGCTCATCCCTCGTTAGACCCCCTGTCCGTGACTGTGTTCATTTTTGGGCCCTGACTGTGGAGGGAAGGGGGGTGGGAGCGGCTGGGTGGCTGCTGGGCTTTTGGCCAGAGACAAGCCTTGACAGCAAGGAAGATGTGTATAATTCGGAGGGAGTTGAGGAAGGAAGGGAGGCAACAGAAAGTCCGCAGGACTTGGAGGGCCATGGTTTCATATCTTTGGCAAACCCCATTCAGAATGAAGCTGGGAAGTGATGCTGACATTCCGAACCAACAAGGTCCATGGGCAGGCAAAGCTGTGCCTGTTGTTGTGACCCTAAGGAGACCCACACGCCTCTCTAAGGTGACCCGCACACCTACGGCATAGATCATGCTGGGGCTGAATCTCTTGCCTGGCTTCAATGGCCCCCCGAAGCCATGGACAAAGCTTTGGGTGGAGGCCCCAGGTGAGGCTGGTCAGGGCCAGGAAGGCCTAGGGATGCTCTCAGGGCCCTGCCCCCATGGGATCCCACCTGCCAGTGCCCTCAGCAGGCCAGGTTCTCCTTCCCTTCTGCCTCAGGGCTTTGCTCTGCTGCTCTCCTTCCCCACTTACCTGGGCATCAGGGACTCCACAATTTCATAGTCACTACAACCAAGACTGGCACTGCTCTTCACATCCCTGAGCAGCTTGTCCTCTTTAGGGACTCCAGGTGCAGGTGAACATCAGAGTGGGCAAACTGTTTAGTCTGGGGAACTTGCCCACAAGCCCCTGGACTTCTGGCATCCTTGCTTACATATCCAGTGGACACCAAGGACACTGATTCCCCCAGAAAAGCCAGGTTTTCTCTGCCATTGTTTCTCCTGCATAGTATTTCACAATCCAAACACTTTTTTAATTGGCAATAAATTGATCTTTGCCACACATCTTTGTGTGGCATGTGGAAAAGACGACACTTCTTTGGCCATGAAAAGAATCGTTAAGAGATCTCTTTGTCTTTATCTTGACCCATGAGCATTGCTGGTTTAACTTCTCCCTTTGTCCTGTTGAGTCAGTGCAGCTGACAACAAGTGATGTTTGTCTCACCACTGGCCCAGGTTAACCCACCACAGGACCACATCAGGACTGCTGAGCCCACAATGGGGCTCCCAGCAGATGAAAGACCCTGACACATCACAGCAAGTCCTACAGAGGCCAGAAGGATGGTTGGGACCTGGAGCATATTATGGACAAAGAGAGGCTGAGAGAGCAAGAGTATTATTTGAGAAATGGTTCTGAGTGAAAGACTGGAGCGCTGGACCCAGGCCAGCTGGTGGGATCTCAATCAATATTTGTTAGAACACCATGCCATGAGAACATGATCTTGTTGGAGGTGTCTGACTATGGCCTTCACTGAGAGACCAACTGTGGCAAGAGCTATGGGACTTGTGTGTAACAAGTGTCAGTAGGAAAGTGGCTCCCTTTATATTTAGAAATGGTGATGGAGTTGGGTATCACTGGGCAACGGAGGAGGACAGAGGTGGCCATGCAGCAGTGGTCCCTAATGAGGGCTGGGGTATATGACCAGGCTTGGAAATGAGCAGTGTTTGGGAATTTGTGGGGAAAATTTCCCTTCTGCAGCTTTCTGAGGGTGTGCAGGGAACACGGCACAGATCTGGCCCCTCAGTCCCGCTCCTTTGGTGCCTTGCTTGCTTCACCATGACCCCTGGGTCTGCACCAGGACACCCTGCTGTGTGCCCCCACCCTGCACACCCACACAGCTGAGCTCTCACTGGTGTTTCCCTCTCCCTGGCCCTTCCCAGCCCAGCCCCCCCCCCAGCTCTGCCCACCTCCCCTGCCCTCTCCCCAGCCCAGGCAGACACAGCAGCCCACGCGGGGCTGGCCCCATGCAAGTGCCCACCCAAAGGGGGCTGCAGAGCTCTGGGCACTCACCCCATGGCCATAGACCATCACAAGGGCACAGGAGATGCTGGTGGGCAGAGAGGGGTCTCCTCCTGCCAGTCAGCCCCAGGGCTGGCACCAGCCATGGCATGAGGACACAGAGGCCATTGCCTCCCTCTGTCTGCTGCTCCTCTCTCACAGGGACCCTGCTTGCCCACTCCTGGCAGCCCCTCGGGGCCAGTCCCTGTCCCCAGCACCAGGCTGCTGGCCTGGGGGCTCCCCAGGCACCTCCTGCTGCACCAGGGACACAGCAGCCTGCCCCAGCTGGGGCATCCACAGAGACACCTGCTCTTGCCCAGGGATGTGGTCTCAGGCATGGCCCTGAGCAGGCGGTGCTGCTGTGCAGGGCAGCGGTGCCTGAAAGCCCAGGGAGATGGTCCCAGGCACATCCCTCTTGGTCACCCACCATTCCCATGGGCACTGGGCCCCCACACGCCAAGGCTCAACACAGGCCCATGCCCTAACGCGTTGCCCCATGCCCTCCTCCCCTGAGCCATGGGGAACCCAAGCCCAGCAGCATGGTCTTCTGGGGGCAATTCCTGCAGCCTGTTCCTGAGCTCAGCTTTGGAAGAAGAGACCAACCTCCAGATATAGGCATTGAAAAAACCCACCCTTTTATTACTGAGATGTGACACAGGAGTATATATGTACCATCCTCCCTGGCGCATGTACAAAGGCCTCTGGGTCAGGGAGGCTGGGTTCGTGCTTTTGGGGAAGTGGAGTGAGGAAATACATTGAAGTAAAACCATGATTGTCATAGATGGAATGTTAAACACACATGATGTCCTATACGTGACTTGAAAATACCTTGTAAAGAGCCACAGTCAGTTCATTGCCGCTGAGAGACACCTGACTGCATCAGCTTCTTCAGTGCGTCCTTCAGCTCCTGGTTCCTCATGCTGTAGATGAGGGGGTTCACTGCTGGAGGCACCAACGAGTACAGGACTGAGACCGCCAAGTCCAGAGATTTGGAGGAGATGGAGGGGGGTTTCAGGCAGGCAAATGTGCCAGTGCTGAGAAAGAGGGAGACCACGGCCAGGTGAGGGAGGCACGTGGAAAAGGCTTTGTGCCGTCCCTGCTCAGAGGGGATCCTCAGCACAGCCCTGAAGATCTGCATGTAAGACAGAATAATGAAAATGAAACACCCAAACACTACTAAGACACTAGACACAATAAGCCCCACTTCCCTGAGGTAGGTGTGTGAGCAGGAGAGCTTGAGGATCTGTGGGATTTCACAGAAGACCTGTCCCAGGGCATTGCCGTGGCAGAGCGGCAGTGACAGTGTATTGGCCGTGTGCAGCGCAGCACAGAGAAACCCACTGGCCCAGGCAGCTGCTGCCATGTGGACACAAGCTCTGCTGCCCAGCAGGGTCCCGTAGTGCAGGGGCTGGCAGATGGCCACGTAGCGGTCATAGGCCATGACAGTGAGGAGAAAATACTCAGTTGAAATGAAAAATAAAAAGAGAAAAGCTTGGGCAGCACATCCTGCATAGGAGATGGCCCTGGTTTCCCACAGGGAATTGGCCATGGCTTTGGGGACAATGGTAGAAATGGAGCCCAGGTCAAGAAGGGACAGGTTGAGGAGGAAGAAGTACATGGGGGTGTGGAGATGTTTGTCACACACTACGGTGGTGATGATGAGTCCGTTGCCCAGGACGGCAGCCAGGTAGATGCCCAGGAAGAGCCAGAAGTGCAAGAGCTGCAGCTCCCGCGTGTCTGCCAATGCCAGGAGGAGGAACTGGGTGATGGAGCTGCTGTTAGACATCTTCTGTTTCTGAACACAGGGACCTGTTGAAGGACAAAGGGCAGGGACAATTTAGGAGAGACTTCTTTGAACCAAGTGAAAGCCGTTTCTCCTAGATGCGCCCCCGCTGCCCCATGTCCCCCCCTCTGCCGTTCCTGGGAGAGCTCCCTTCCGAGCCGTGGCTGGAGCTGTGCTGAGTGCTGGCCGAGTGTGCTGTGAGGAGCAGGGGCTGTGCCCGCTGGCTGCCCAGCAGTGAGCCCTGCTCTGCAGCAGGGGCTTCATGGGAACCCTGGGGGCAGGGGCCAGTCCTGGCCTTGCACTGGCTCAGCCCAAACTGCTCCCAGCGCAGAAGGGCCTGTCAGCATCGGCTCTGCCCGTGCTGAGCAACGGCCATGGCCAGAGTCAGGTCAGGAGGGCTTTGTGCCGTGCTCAGGGAGAGCAGAGTGAGTGCTGAGAGGCAAGGGCACTGTCTGTGCCTGAGGGCAGAGGCAGGGACTCTGGTGAGTCCCTCCAGCTCCTTCTCAGCTGCCCCGCACTTGCAGCTTTCTGTGATAGAGTCCAATTACACTGACATGTGTCCTGGTTTAACCCTGGCTGGAAATTATGTACCACAGGGATGCTCACTTACTCCCCCCTCACCCATAGGTATGAGGAGAGTAATCAGAAAGGAATGTAAATCTTGAAGTTTGAGACGAGAAAAAAATCATTAATGCAGTAGAATAAAAATGAAATTACAATAACAATAATGAGAATGACAGTTATAATGAGAGGGAGGTAGTCGGGGGTAATAAAATCCAACAAGAAAGAAAGAAGAAAGGAAGGAAGGAAGGAAGGAAGGAAGGAAGGAAGGAAGGAAGGAAGGAAGGAAGGAAGGAAGGAGGGAAGGAAGGAAGGAGGGAAGGAAGGAAGGAGGGAAGGAAGGAAGGAGGGAAGGAAGGAAGGAGGGAAGAATGGAAGAAAGAAACAAAGAAGGAAAGAAACAAGGAGGAAGGAAAGAAGCAAAGAGAGAAAGAGAGAAAGAAATGAAGAAAGAAAGAAAGGAAGAAAGGAAGAAAGGAAGCAGGGAAGACAGTGATACACAATACAGCTGCTCATCACCCACTGACTGATGCCCAGCCAGTCCCCAGCATCGACTGGCAGACCCCAGCAACCCCCACCAAGTTTATATACTGAGCATGAACATGTTGCATCACCTATAAACAACCAAAAATATCAGTGCATTTTCAGAATTGTTCTCAAAAGTCCTTCCCACTTAGATGAAAATTAACTCTATCCCAGCCACAACCAGGACACTTTGTTACCCTAAAAAGCAAGCAGACACTGCTGAAGAGCAGAGGGATCCACTACAGAGCACAGAATGGCTCGCCCTTTCTCAAAGTCTCAGCACCCCCCTTTCTAGCCAGGGACACCCATGGTCACAGTGTGCCCTGGAAGCAGCGTGCAGCTTGGGTGGACACCCCAAGCAGGTGACCAAGGGTCCTGATTATGGTAATTGTTAAAGGAGAGCCAGCTCCTTCCCCAGCATCACACACTGCATTGCCCACAGCTTCACAGATTAGAGGAAACATGGGACACCTCCTTGCTGTGCTCACATCGGCACAGGAGGACTCACAGGGTCTGTGCCTGAGCCTGCAGCTGAAACTCCCATTCCAACCGAGCCGGTCAGTTATCCCAAAATCATCTGAGCAAAGCCAGGAGAGAGACAGATGGGCACACTGGAATGCCTTTCCCTTCTCAAGCCCTGCACAGCACCTCCCAGACCAGAGCAATGCAGGACAGCCACGCTCAACGCCTGCAGCTGTCCCTGCCAGCAGCTCTTTCTCTGGCCCCACGGCTCTTCCCTGCCAGCGCTCACAGAGCCCAGCTCAGCCCCTGTGTGCCCAGCTCTGCCCTGCAGCCGCTCTCTGCCTGCAGGCCTGAAAGAACAGCTCCCCCAGAGCCTGAGGGAAAAGGAGAGCTGATGCTGCTTTGATCTGGATGCTGCTGCAGAGGGAAGGCACTTGCTCAGCTTCCTCATAAACATCACTGTGATGCTCTGAGAGTCTCTGCCCCTGCTCTGACCTACACAGTTCAGATTCCATTCCTACCAAGATGAGCAAGATAAAAATGGAAGCAGAGATTCAGGCAAGAAGAGACTCCAGCAGAAAACCCCTGCCGTGAATGTGCTCATGAGAAGTCGCCTTGGAAATGAGGTGGGCATGAGCAGAAGCTGCGAGCAGCCCTGACCAGTGCAGCACCCACGCAACAGCACGAGAACATTGCCCTGACAGGGTTTGCTCCTTCCACCTACAGATTCTCCCCGCAGCCGCACGGGAGCTCCCCGGCAGGCTGAGAGCTGCCCCTGGCAGGCGGCAGAGCCCCTGCCCCAGCACACAGCCCCCTGGGCTGCAGGGACCCTGCTGGCAAGGACAGCCCTGGGCACCCCTGCCTGCACAGCCACCTTCACAGCCCTGCAGCCGGCCCTGGCACAAGGCAGCCCACATGCCCTGGCCCTCCCACGCTGCAGCAGGGAAGCCCTGCTCTGCAGCACACTGGCCTCCTCCACAGCACAAGGCTCCCACACGGTCCCACAGGCTGGGGGGGCCCCAGCTGCTGCAGACCCGGCTAGCAACTGCAGAGGCATTGCCCTGCAGCCACACACTTACCGGCTCCAGGGCTCTGCAGATTTCTCCAGCAGGGAGCTCTCAGCAGCCTCCCACCAAGGGCTGCTTTTGAGCTCACCCTGCCTCCCTCCTCTGCCCCTCTGGGCTCCCTCCAGCTGTCCCTGGGGCTGCAGGGGAACCTGCTGGGCAGCAGGATGAGGCAATCCCTCACGGGCCTTGCCTCTCCTGGGGGGACACACTTATTTCCAGCCGTGGCAATTCTCTTACTAGAAAAAGTTTTGTGCAGGAGTATCAACTTTTGTTAACGCATTACTAGAGAGGACACCAGGAAGACTGCAGCAAAGGACCCAAGTACTCCTAAAAGAGCGTGTGTGCATGTGTGTGTCTGGTGGTTCTGCAGGCAGGGCGGGGAGGATGTCTTCAGTGCTTCAGTAAGCCCTGCAGAGCCCATTTCAGCACTTCATTGCACAGTCCGAGGGCTCAAGACTCAGCTCTCCCTTGCCCAGGCCATGTCTCTGCTCTGAAGCAAAGCCTTTGCACCCCCGGGCTCGGGGACACTTGGTACCAGGTTGCCTTATGGCCAGGCAGAGCTGGGCTGGTGCCACAGCTGGGGGGCTTCAGCCCAGATGTGCAGCAGGGCCCTCAGCCAGGGGCCCACGCAGAGGCAGCTGCAGCCCGTCCTGTTGCAGACAGAGCTGTGACACTGAGGGAACCAAGTGCCAAGGCAGCTGGCAGAGCTCAGCACAGCTGCTCGGCAAGGACAGCAGCCTCCAACAGCCCAGGCATCCACCACGCGGTTTAGACCGGTGAGGCAATTCCAGGGCACCCGAAGGAGCGTTCCCTCCTTCTGCACAGGCCACAGCCTGCCAGTGTATGACCTGGGGCCTGCACTCTGCTGCTCTCCTGCCTCACTCCCCTGGGAGATGAGACTCCACCATTTCTTTGCTCCTAGTACCAAGGTGGACACGAATGATGCAGGGTTTCAGATCCAGGGGAGCATCACAGCTGCTGGCCCATCTGGCAGCTGTGCTAGAACGCCGATGCAAAGAACCTGCAGACACCTAAACGTGCATTGTCACTGTGCTGCCCTGTGGCTGTCAGCGGGCGGTTACTTGACCACGGGCTTGCAGGATCCCACCAAGCCTCTGTCTCGCTGCTCCCCTCCTTCTTCACTCACCTCGATGTCTGTAGGGCTGTTCTCTCACATCATTCTCACTCCTCTCCCTTTCTGCTTTGTCCTTTCTGCCATAGGGTATCACAGAGGTGCCACTAGAATTGCTTATTGGCTCAGGTTTGGGCAGGGGCTGGCCCATTTTGGAGTCAAATGAAAGTGGCTGTTATGGCCATGGAGTCAGCTCTGGATCTCTTCTTACCTTTGCCAGCCTACAAACACCTCCAAACCACTCCCAAACCCTTGCCATGTAAATCCACAGGATCTCTAAATTCCCCAATATGATGTGAGGTTATTGATCCTAAGGCTTCCTCACGCTGCTTAAATAAGACTTTTCCCTTTCCTCTCCCTGATTTAGGTTATTTCAGAGCAGTTACCCTGAAGCACACCTGTGTCACCAGGGCCAAGCTCAGACATGTAACTACAAAAATAATAATGGGTACCAAGTGTCCAAGGTCACACGCAAGCAAAATATTTTGCTGCAGAGCATTCTGGGGTGGTGGGCAGAGGTCACTGTGAAGGTGAAATGAGATGTCCCTAAGGAGAGCAATCCATGCTGTCCTTGGGACCAGAGACATGCAGGGCTGGACTGTGCAGTGCTGCAGGAGAAGGCATTGCTGCCAGTGATGCCTCTGTAGCCCCAGTGGACATGTGGTTCCGGTGAACCTTATACCCAGAAAGGACAAGGTGCTTTTGATTGTGTCCTTGACCATGGACATCCCGTGATGCAGGGACACTTTGAAAATCATTGGTCTGTTTCTCTATTGCCTCACCACAGGGGTGACTTTCAACAGTGCTGGCTAACTGGGGAGGCCCAACAAGGCTGAATGTTAGTCACGTGCTGCCCACCTACAAGAAGGGCAGGAGGGAGGATCGGGATAACTACAAGCCTGTCAACCTGATCTTAGTGCCAGGGAAGGCTGTGGAGCTGATCATCCTGAGCGCCACCACACAGGAGGTGCAGGAAAACCAGGAGGTCCGGACCAGCCAGTATGGATGTATGAAAGGCAGGTCCTTTGTGAGGAATCTGATCTCCTGCTGGGACAAGGTGACCTGCCTAGTGGATGAGGGAAAGGCTGTGGATGCTGTCTACCTGGACCTTAGGAAAGCCTTTTGGCTCCATCTCCCACTGGATTCTCCTGGAGAAACTGGCTGCTCATGGCTTCGGTGGGTGTTCTCCACGCTGGGTTCGAGCTGGCTGGACAGCCAAGCCCCAAGAGGGGGAGTAAATGGAGTGAATTCAGGTGACGACGGCCCATAAGGAGTGGTGTTCCCCAGGGCTCAGTGTTGGGGCCAGTCCTGTTTCAGATCTTCATCAGTGATCTGGATTGAGTGCACCCTCAGTGAGTTTGTGTACAACATCAAGTGGGGTAGCAGTGCTGATGTCCTTGAGGGCATGAAGGCTCTGCAGAGGGATCTGCACGGGTTGGATCATTTGGATGAGTCCAGTTGTATGAAGTTCAACCAGGAGAAGTGCCAGTTCTGTACGTGGGTCACAACAGCCCCCCACAACGCTACAGGCTTGGGCCAGAGTGGCTGGAAGGCAGCCTGGTGGGGAAGTACCCTGAGGGTGCGGGTTGACAGATGGTTGAGCATGAGCCAGCAGTGTGCCCGGGTGGCCAAGAAGGCCCATATCATCGTGTCTGCTATCAGAAACAGTGTGGCCAGCAGGACCAGGGCAGTGATGGACCCCCTGTACTCGGCACTGCTGAAGCCACACCTTGAACACTTTTGTGTTTCCATTTTGGGCCCCTCACTGCAAGAGAAACACTGAGGATCATGTCCAAGAAGGGCAACAAAGGTGGTGAAGGGTTTGGAGCCCTGGTCTGTTGATGAGTGTCTGAAAAGACAGTTTTCTTTTGAAAAGTGGTTTTACTCTGGAGAAGAGGAGACTCAGGAGAGATCTTACTGCTCTCTAGAGTTACCTAAAGGAGGTTGTAGATGAGTGGGGGTAGGTCTCTTCTGCCACATAACAAGTGACAGAACAAGAGGAAATAGCCTCTAGTTATACCAGGAGAGGTTTAGATTGCATATGAGGAAAAACATCCTCACTGCAAGGATGGTCAGGCATTGGAACAGGCTGCCCAGGGAGCTGGTGGAATCACCAGCCCTGGAGGTGTTTCAGAAATACACAGACACAGTGCTTCGGGACGTGATTTAGTGATGGAATTGGCTGTCCTGAGGTAATGGTTGAATTTGATGGTCTTTAAGGTCTTTTCCAACCTCAATGATTCTGTTCCTATGCTTCCGTGATTTATTGCAGGCCTACCTAGACACGTTGCTGAGCAAGCTGGTCTAGGTCACCCTGCTTCAGTTGGAGGGCTGGATACAATGATCTCCAGAGGTCAGCCTACCCTGGAAAAAAAAGCCATAGAGCTATAAGAGCATATATAAAGAATGTCAACTCAACTACAGAAGTTCATGTGAAGAATATTTCTCCACTCAAATGGCTTGTGGGAAATGCATTTGAAAAATCTGAAAGAAACAAGGCTGCTTTTCTGTGGCCAGGTCATGGGTTAGAATGAGGGTGACAGAGGGGTGTGTTATGAGGAGGACAGCTGATTCTCAGGAACTCCTCATGCAGGAGGACATGCCTGGCTGTGAAGGGGCCTGTGAGGTCAGTTCTGTCTCTGGAGGTGACAGGCCAGCATCAGGAACGTGGCTGGGACAGTCCCTCTGCCAAGGGACCCCATAGGCCCCATCCAGGAGAAGGGCTGGGGTACAGGCTGTCATGTCCATTTTGCCTGTGGACATGAGAGGACAGCAGCAGGCATGTGGCTTGGTCACGTCTCTGGGAGAAGCTGAAAGGCCAGCAGCAGCCATGTGGTTTAGAAGACCATGTGGAGGTGACTTCACTTTTTTGAGGGGAAAGACCACCAAAAATAGCTATTGAGTTATGTTCCCTGCTTGGAAGGCAGTTCCTGAGGTGGTAAAGCCTTTCTGGGTAGTGGGAAGAAAGAGGAGAGGGGAAAAGATTTCACAAAGTGTAATGTTGCAAATGGAGAGTGGCTATCGGGAGGAAGAACTGTCACTGCAAGGGTCCTGCTGCGGTGCCAGAGCTCAGCCAGAGGGAGCCTGGATCAGCCCATGGTTTGTGTTTCAAGGAACAGCCGGTGAGAGTGGAGGTACCTCAGCGAAGGTATGGCAATGTTGGGGTGAGAGCAAGGCAGGGCAGCGAGATGGTGCCTACAGCCTGCAGGGAAACAGGGGCAGGGCTCCAACCATGTAGGACAGCCTGTGGTGGAGAGGGCAAAGGGTGCTGTCAAGGCTGGAAGGCACCAGTAGAACCCAGGTCTGTGTCCCCTTGGCTGTGGCAGCTGTCTCTGCCTCTGAGGGCCATGACAAGACATGATGTCCACACGGCACGGGGGCATCGTTGCCTCCTTGCAGCCCCATGGGGAAGCTGGAAGTCGCTGTGCCATTGCTGTCCTTCACTGGGCATTGGATGCCCACCTTCCATGGTCCCCAGGAAGAGCCCTGAGCCCTCTGTGAGGGACAGCACCGACCTCCCCACAGGCTGCAGGTCACGGCTTGGCCTTTCTGCTTCATCAAGCAAGCCAAGGCTTTGCTCAGCAGCAGAGCTGCCTGCACAGCGCCTTTGCCTTCCTGCACTCACAGCCCCCAAGGACGGGCTCTAACAAGGCCATGGGGCGCTTTCTCAGCCATGGCCCTCAGTGGGGCCCATTAACGCTTCCAGGGACTGTGGGCTTTGCTCCGGACTTGGTGATCTTGAGAGGTTTCTTCAGGCTCCTCTGAACACCTGAAGTCCAGAGCACCACAGACACCCTGGGCTCATGACGAGGGAGAACGCCCTGACGAGCCCTGTCTCCTCCATCAGGGACATCTGGTCTTCAAGTTTGGCTCCTACACTTAATGAGATAAGTTTCAGCTGTACAGTGAAAGAGAAAGGCAGGTAATGAGCACTTTGGGGAAAGGATAGAAGGCTTTTCCAATTCCTATTGATGCACAGTGTCTCCTGAGGAGGTGCGGACAAGTAGGAAAGGCAGTCCCTGGAGCTAATCACTGCGTGGACAGCCTTGCTCCCCAGCTCTCCAGCCTCAATATTTTTGTCTTCAGCCCCATGAGACTTACATCACTTTACATCAGATCTTCAACCAACTCTGCAGCTGAATATAGCAAATTCTTGGCAGTAATTATTGCCTGCTTTTCTTAGAGAACAGGGTGTAAGCAGGAATAAAAGAGGGATTAATTATCGTGTGTGTGTGTGGGGGGGAGTGGGATAGAAATTAATAAATAAAAAATACATTTCTCAGCTGTATAATTGTTAGTTCAAGCAAATCCCCATGAGGTCTATTGCCACTACTGAAGAGTTGCCCATAGGGAATATTAGAGACACTACTGAAAGACAGTCCAAATTTTCCTCTCTGAACCTTAAAGCAGAAGCTACATAGGTAAAATGGATTGGAGCGATCAAAGAGAAAGAGGAGAAAGGTATCTGGAGATGAACTTCTTAATCCATAGCTGTAAATCAGGAAACCAGGACGTCAGGCTATTCCAAATGTCTTCAATTTCATAGAAGGTGCAAACTTTCTGGAACTCACGACAAATAATAGGATGTGTCCAAATTTTTTTTACACATATATCTGTAGAATTTCTCCCACTTTGATCTACGTATATGCAACAACTGGTATTAAGAACAGCACAGACTGTGCCTTCAGACGCCACCTTCATATCTAACGCCATTCCATTTTGCACAGCTATAGGGGCTATTTCTCACACTTCTTCCTGCAAAGCCTTCATGGCACCTGCAGGGTCCTTGGCCATCTCTTCCATTGCTGTGCATCTCTTTATCACTGCCTTCTCCAATTCAGGAACCGCTGACCAAGGAGTAACCGAGGCCACAAGCAGGCTGATGATCTGGCTATCATTATGACACCCATTACATCTGAGAAGCTCATAGGAGGCACGTGGCCATGAAGGCGAGTTTGAGGTCCCTGGAGTCTCCAGTTTCCTTGGGGGATTGGCCATCAGCAGCCCAGCTGGTTATGGCTGCAGTAAGAAAGGCACTTGGACTCTGAGACAAAGTGTCATTTCAATTGGCCTTGGCTAGAGCCAACTCTCTACACACAGAGACAATCGTGTCAGCTGTATGCCGTCCCTTCCGAGGCCGGGAACACGGAGTTTCCAGCGTTGGGAGAGTGGTGCAGCAAGTGGTGCAGATCCTGCCTGCAGAAGGCTTATCCCACACTGCTCCTGTCAGCTCTTGAAGTGTTTTCTGCCAGGGAAACCCATTCTAGTCATCACTTCTCGTGTTCTAAGAGGAGATGTTCACTTGGGAGTTGGTAACTGCAGCCTCAGACAAAGGTAAGGGCGTGCGGTTGGCCATTCACCAGCAGCTTCCTGCAGATTTCTTCTTCCAATATGGCTTGTTCTGCAACCCAGGGACACACTCAGCACAGCTCAGCCTGAAGGCCAAGAGGTACATGGAGCACAGCACAGGCCTGCTCAGGTTTTCTGTGACACTCATCACTAACTCCTCCATGTGCAAAGGGCTTCTGCTCAGATTTTCTCAACCTCCTGATGAAGGTTAGAAGGAGAACGACATCTCCTTTAGACCGCTAGAGAAAGGGAACTTTACTTGAAGGCCTTGGTTGAAGGGAAACTGGAAGATGATCTGCAGGAGCGGGCTGGAAATCAGGACCATGCGTGGCAATCAGTTAGCTGAAGGGAATGTGCTCGAGCTTGTAGGTCACTAACCCTGGGAAGACAAGGAGTGTGAATAGACACAAAAACGAACATGATGAGCCATGCTGAGAGAGCACAGGGGAGTGGGGGACGGATGCCGTGAAGGAAGGGTAACACCTTGCTGTTAATTGCTGGTAGTTAACCACCAGTCGGGGATTGCCTAGTATGCAAGGCTTAGCTTCAGGAACCAATCTGTTTAAAACGCGCAGCTTCAGGAACCAACTGTTTAAAACGTGCAGCTTCAAGAACCAATCTTTTTAAAACGCGCAGCTTCTGAAAGTGTATATAAACTCGTGCTTCTGTACAATAAATTGGCATTTGCTTGTATCACCCTGCGTCCCGTCTCTCCATCGCAGCAATGATCCCTGACCAACATGGCACAAATGCTTTGCTGGACTTGTTTTGAACAAAAGACAAGGCAGGAATGGTGAAAAATGTGGACAGCACCTTTCTGTCAAGTATGGGTGACACTGGTAAAGTAGAAATCAAGAGCAAGTCAACAAGACAAACTGTAGCAGGGCTGAGTAGAGAGGAAAGATCACCTCCACCAACCCTTGGGCAGTGCTCTTCCTAATGCAGCCCAGGATGCCATGGGCCTTATTTGAAAGGTGCAAAGCCAGGAGAAGAGGAGGCTTTGGGGACACCTAATAGCAGCCTTCCCAGATCTTCTTGGGCCATATCAGCAAGAAAAGGCAGCCAGGTTCTTGCCTGTTGTGCATGATGGGAGGATGAGGGCCAATGGGCATCAGCTGAAGCAAGGGAAGACAATGTCCTTCCCCATGAAGAACAGTCAAGCAGTGGAGCAGATGTCCCACAGAGCTTGTGCCATGTCCATCCTTGGAGCTTTTCAAGCCCCACTTGAAGGAAAGCCTGAGCTACTTGCTTCAACCCCATAACTGATCGTTCTCTGAGCAGCATGTAGGCCTGGACACCTCCGGAGGTCCCTTCCAGCATGAATGACTCTGGATCTCCATCCACCATGGATCTTGCCTTCATGATGGCAGGGAAATCACTCAGGTTTCCAGCGGCTGTTGAAGCCAATCAGAAAGTTGGTCAGGTGACCTGCTATGTTCTTTTCCCACTCCAAGCTTTGCTGCTCAGATGCAGGGCTGCTTGGCTGGTTCCTATGGATTCCTATTCTTCACCCTTTCCCAACTTTTCCCTCCTTTCCCACGCACAATTGCTTCTCCTTGACCACCCCTGTATCCTCCCATGCAAGCAGCTCACCTCTCCTTTCCCTTTCCTCCCTGGCCATTGACTGTCCTCCTTTGGTGATTCTTTGGAGCTTTTCACCATAGGTGGCCACCCAGACAAGGGATTCATCATCCCCCTTGACTCAGCATCATCCCCCTTGACACAGCACTGTTGTGGCCACATCCAGGTTATCTGTGCCTGGGCTTTGAGGTTTCTCATTCTGGAGGAATGGGGGAAAAGTGGAGAGGCTGTGGAGGATACCTGCCTGGATTGAGTTTGGTGCCTGTGGAGAGAGACTGAAGGTCCTGGGCTTCTTGATACTGGCAAAGTGGAGCCTCAGGGCACCACAGTAATAGCATGCACCTGCTTGAAGGGGGGTGTCAGAGATAAGGGAGTGATTCCTGATAGCGACAGGAAGAGAAAACCTCCGCAAAGTGCTGCTTGGAAGGGTAAGATTGGATGTGAGGAAAAAGAAATGTCCCTCGGAGGGTTGCCCTCTGATGCCAGAGTTCACCCAGAGGCAGCCTGGCTTGTCCCATGGCTTTAAGTCTCAAGGAACAAGCAGGGATGAGGGGAGAAACTTCAGAAAAGGCAGAGAAATGCGGGTGTGAGGGCTGGGTGGGAAAGCAAGGAAGATGCCAACCCCCAGAGTGGAAAGAGGTGCCACATGGACAGTGTAGGGCAACTTGCAGTGGAGATGGCCCAGGGCTGCAGCAAGGCTGAATGGCCCAGCTGGGGGCTGAGGCCTCTGTCCCCCTGGCAATGGCAGCTGCCTCTCCCACCAAGGCCTGTGACATAGAACTCGATTTGGAGGCTCTTATGTTCTGCCCTCCAAGAGCCTGGGGGTCAGGGCTTGGTCTTTCTGCTTCATAAAAAAATCTAAATGTGTTTTGCAGCATTGCAGCCACCGACACAGTACCTTTGGCTACCTGCAGTTCTGGCTTCTAATTAGCTACTCTAACGAGTCCATGGGGACGCTTTGTCAGCAATGGCCCTCAGCGGGACCCATCAATGTTGAAGGTATTTTCAGTGCTGCTTCTGACTTACATTCCTTCAGTGGTTGGTTCAGTCTGCTCTCAGTAGCTCAGGTTCATGGCAGGAGCCCCCAAGGCCCTAATGAGGTATTTGCTTTTCTCATTTCCTTCAAGTCTTGAAGACCTGTGCAGCTAATTGAATCTGTTCCATTCATGTAGGTAAGAGAGAGGATTTCAAAGTGCACTTCAAAATAAGTATTTTTTATTTCATAGGTTATATTTTGCTACTTTTTAGGTTAGAGAGGAGGTTCTAGCAGCAGTCTCCAAGTGATAATGATGCAGAGGATCTCCTCGGGATATCTGGACTGGTAGGAAACACAGTTCTTTGAGGTCTGACACCGGATGGACAACCTTGCTCTGACTGTCCCCAAGACCACCCTTTTTCTCATTGTCCCCTGGGACTCACATCCCTTCTCCTTACGTCAGACTTCTCCCCTCAATTCTGCAGGTGGGTGCTGCAGCTCCTCTGCACCATCCCCACCAATTTGCCTTAGAGGACTGGCTGCACACCGGTACAGAAGAATTATTCAAATCTGCAAGCACTGTGAAGAATGATCAAGTGGCATAAATAAGCCAACACCCTCCACAAGCATATGCCGAGTCCAAGCTGTCTCTGATGAGGTGCCTTTCCGCAAGGGACACTCTCATGAGAAATCTTTTAGGTGCTAGATACAGAAATATAGATCTAAACACAAGGGGAGAGTTGGGTAAGGAGACAGTTCGGCTGCAGGAAGACATGCAAGCTTTTCCTTCCTGAAGTAAAAACAGCAGCACAGGTGAGAGGTACCGAAAAGACCAAAGAGTAAAGGGAGGAGAAAACAGGTGAATAACTGAAAGAGCCTTTGCTGAGACAGTCTGCTGAAAAGATGACTTCAGAAGCCGTCACTGTCTCCTGCTCAGGTGCAAATATGTTAAAGATGAGAGAAAATAAGGGCGTAGTATAACTAATAATAATGGTGAAGTTCTGGTATAAAATCAATATTTCCTTGAAGTATCGCTTTTGAAAGCTCCTTGAATTGGCAGAGATCACTTGTGAGAAAGGACAAGTAAGTGTTGCATCTGTCTTGGAAGGAGTCCATAAGTGCAGCTCGGGGAACCACAGGCTGCTCAAACCCCCATGGTGAGGGGTGTGCCACCAGTTAGAGTCGCCTTGGGTGACATTTCTGGCACCTGAGCGGGTAACTGTCCAGGTGGATTTCCCAAGGGTAACTCCTGCCTCGCCAACCTGACAGCCTGCAGTTGTGCGTGAGGAGCTCCACAGTGGATGTCATTTCCCTCAGCTTCAGCAAAACTGTTGTCCTGGTCTCCCTCAGTGTTCTGCCCGAGTGAGGCCATGACACTCTGGGTGTGAACAGAAAGAGATGAGTAAAACACCAGCTGGATGGTCAGGCTGAGAGAGCAGTGGGGAAGGGCTCACACCCCACCTGGAGGCCACTGGGACATACTGGGGCAGTGTGGGCAGCACAGGGGACTCTCCTGATTACAGTTTAAGAGCTGTACACATGACCCAGTGGAGGCAACTCTCACAGTGTCTGTCGGTGGCACCAAACTGAGAGGAGCATCCCTGTGCCCTAGGGATGCCATGGAGGGGAACCCTGGCAGGTGGGGTGGCCGCCCTGGCAGGAGCTGCACAGATGCAGGACGGACCAAGGGCAGAGCCTGCACCTCCCTCGCATGGACTAACACCCTGCAGCTGCAGGGCCTGGGACCTGCCTGGCTGGGCAGTGTCTGTGCAGAAAAGGCCCTGGTGGTGCTGGGGGACAGAAGGCAAAACACAATCCCACCCCATGACCTGGTAGCAGAGGCAGCCAGCCGTGCCCTGGAGCGTATGAAGAGGTGCCTTGACAAGGCAGTGAGGGAAATTATTTTTTCCACGTTATCATCACTCATAACACCACATGTAGACCGCTGTGTTAATATTTTGGCCTTGACTGGGGAGGGAAGGGGGGAGGGAGCGGCTGGGTGGCTGCTGGGCTTTTGGCCAGAGACAAGCCTTGACAGCAAGGAAGATGTGTATAATTCGGAGGGAGTTGAGGAAGGAAGGGAGGCAACAGAAAGTCCCCAGGACTTGGAGGGCCACGGTTTCATATCTTTGGCAAACCCCATTCAGAATATGCTGGGAAGTGATGCTGACATTCCGAACCAACAAGGTCCATGGGCAGGCAAAGCTGTGCCTGTTGTTGTGACCCTAAGGAGACCCACACGCCTCTCTAAGGTGACCTGCACACCTACGGCATAGATCATGCTGGGGCTGACTCTCTTGCCTGGCTTCAATGGCCCCCCGAAGCCATGGACAAAGCTTTGGGTGGAGGCCCCAGGTGAGGCTGGTCAGGGCCAGGAAGGCCTAGGGATGCTCTCAGGGCCCTGCCCCCATGGGATCCCACCTGCCAGTGCCCTCAGCAGGCCAGGTTCTCCTTCCCTTCTGCCTCAGGGCTTTGCTCTGCTGCTCTCCTTCCCCACTTACCTGGGCATCAGAGACTCCACAATTTCATAGTCACTACAACCAAGACTGGCACTGCTCTTCACATCCCTGAGCAGCTTGTCCTCTTTAGGGACTCCAGGTGCAGGTGAACATCAGAGTGGGCAAACTGTTTAGTCTGGGGAACTTGCCCACAAGCCCCTGGACTTCTGGCATCCTTGCTTACATATCCAGTGGACACCAAGGACACTGATTCCCCCAGAAAAGCCAGGTTTTCTCTGCCATTGTTTCTCCTGCATAGTATTTCACAATCCAAACACTTTTTTAATTGGCAATAAATTGATCTTTGCCACACATCTTTGTGTGGCATGTGGAAAAGACGACACTTCTTTGGCCATGAAAAGAATCGTTAAGAGATCTCTTTGTCTTTATCTTGACCCATGAGCATTGCTGGTTTAACTTCTCCCTTTGTCCTGTTGAGTCAGTGCAGCTGACAACAAGTGATGTTTGTCTCACCACTGGCCCAGGTTAACCCACCACAGGACCACATCAGGACTGCTGAGCCCACAATGGGGCTCCCAGCAGATGAAAGACCCTGACACATCACAGCAAGTCCTACAGAGGCCAGAAGGATGGTTGGGACCTGGAGCATATTATGGGCAACGGGAGGCTGAGAGAGCAAGAGTATTATTTGAGAAATGGTTCTGAGTGAAAGACTGGAGCGCTGGACCCAGGCCAGCTGGTGGGATCTCAATCAATATTTGTTAGAACACCATGCCATGAGAACATGATCTTGTTGGAGGTGTCTGACTATGGCCTTCACTGAGAGACCAACTGTGGTAAGAGCTATGGGACTTGTGTGTAACAAGTGTCAGTAGGAAAGTGGCTCCCTTTATATTTAGAAATGGTGATGGAGTTGGGTATCACTGGGCAACGGAGGAGGACAGAGGTGACCATGCAGCAGTGGTCCCTAATGAGGGCTGGGGTATATGACCAGGCTTGGAAATGAGCAGTGTTTGGGAATTTGTGGGGAAAATTTCCCTTCTGCAGCTTTCTGAGGGTGTGCAGGGAACACGGCACAGATCTGGCCCCTCAGTCCCGCTCCTTTGGTGCCTTGCTTGCTTCACCATGACCCCTGGGTCTGCACCAGGACACCCTGCTGTGTGCCCCCACCCTGCACACCCACACAGCTGAGCTCTCACTGGTGTTTCCCTCTCCCTGGCCCTTCCCAGCCCAGCCCCCCCACAGCTCTGCCCACCTCCCCTGCCCTCTCCCCAGCCCAGGCAGACACAGCAGCCCACGCGGGGCTGGCCCCATGCAAGTGCCCACCCAAAGGGGGCTGCAGAGCTCTGGGCACTCACCCCATGGCCATAGACCATCACAAGGGCACAGGAGATGCTGGTGGGCAGAGAGGGGTCTCCTCCTGCCAGTCAGCCCCAGGGCTGGCACCAGCCATGGCATGAGGACACAGAGGCCATTGCCTCCCTCTGTCTGCTGCTCCTCTCTCACAGGGACCCTGCTTGCCCACCCCTGGCAGCCCCTCGGGGCCAGTCCCTGTCCCCAGCACCAGGCTGCTGGCCTGGGGGCTCCCCAGGCACCTCCTGCGGCACCAGGGACACAGCAGCCTGCCCCAGCTGGGGCATCCACAGAGACACCTGCTCTTGCCCAGGGATGTGGTCTCAGGCATGGCCCTGAGCAGGCGGTGCTGCTGTGCAGGGCAGCGGTGCCTGAAAGCCCAGGGAGATGGTCCCAGGCACATCCCTCTTGGTCACCCACCATTCCCATGGGCACTGGGCCCCCACACGCCAAGGCTCAACACAGGCCCATGCCCTAACGCGTTGCCCCATGCCCTCCTCCCCTGAGCCATGGGGAACCCAAGCTCACAGATGTTATTCAGGGAAGAATTCCTGCAGCTTGTTCCTGAGCTTCGCTTTGGGAGGAGAGCCCAACCTGCAGGCATGGGCACTGAGAAAAAACCCTTTTATTTTGCTTATACTTGCAAAGGCAAAACCAACCATTCAAGTGCATGCAGTGGATCTTCCCAAGCCTGGTTCCACTGGGCCAACATAGCATAAGGAGAAGATTGGTCCTTTAAAAGAAAAGCACTTAAAGGAAGCGTGCGATCTATATGCAACACATCGTGCAGAGATCAGCTGTTTGACTTCTTTCACAAGTGCCAAGGCTGCAGGCGTTAAAGGCCTTGGGGCTAAAAGATCTGTGTCTCCTTTTCAAAGTTGCAACAGAGGTGGCATTTGTTCATTACTAAGGCCTAAATAAGGCTGTAGCCAATTCAGCATTCCTGAAAGCTTTTGGACATCATTCAAGGTCTTTACGTCCAGTTTCAGTTTGATAGCTTGTGGAGACATGGTTCTCTTCAGCACATTCATGCGCAGATACTTCCAGGGCTCTTGTCTCTGAACTTTTTCAGGAGCTACAATCAACCCAAACTCTGCTAAACTGTGCCTGGCATCCTTCTCAGCTGTCTCCAGCAGCTCTTTTGATGGTGCTGCTAGCAAAATGTCATCCATGCCATGATAACCGTAAACATCTTGGTATTTGTCTGTCACTGAGCTCAGGGCTTGGGCTACTAACCACTGACAAATGCTTGTCGAGTTTCTCGTGCCTTGAGGCAGCACGGTCCAGTGGTAGCTTTTTGTGGGCTCAGAGTTATTTCTAGTTGCTACTGTAAAGGCAAACTTGGCTTTGTCTTCTGGATCTAAAGGAATGGTAAAAAAAACAGTCTTTCAGATCAATAACTACAATGTCCCACTCCATTGGTATCACGGTGGCAGACGGCAATCCCGGCTGCAAGGCCCCCACAGGGGCCATCACTGCATTGACTTTACGCAGGTCAAGCAGCAATCGCCATTTCCCTGAAATCATTTTCATCACAAGTACAGGGCTGTTCCACGGGCTATGTGACTCTTCAGTGTGGCCCGTGTTTAATTTTTCCTTAAGTAATTCATGCCGGGCACACAGCTTTTCCTGGGGCAGGGGGCACTGACCTACCCATACTGGTCTGTCGGTCAGCCAAGTAGACCAAGGGGAGGCTGTTTCACTGCCTGCAGTACAGTGGCCCCAGTTAAAAATCCGTGGTGATCCAAACTCCCCACTGTCCTAGACAATCTCGGCCCCACAGAGTGAGTGCTGTGGTGGTAACGTATGGCCGGACGGAGGCAGTCTGTCCTTCTTGTGTTTTGATCTGTATAGGTTTTACAGGCAAGTAGCTTGTAGTCACGCCCCCCCGACCTACATCTCCCGCTGCGTTATTTACCAAAGGCCAATGAGGTGGCCAGTCCTTTCTCGATATGACAGTTGCGTCTGCTCGGGTATCCAGAAGACGGCTCAACTTCACTTGTGCAGGAGTGCCTCCCGACAACGCCAGAGTGCAGGTCATGTTGGGTCCTTGTGGAGATGGTTCTTGTGTCCAAGACACTTGGGGTATTCCAGGGGAGGTGAATCCTTCATCACCCTGCTGTCTAGGCTCTGTTTGGGGAACAAAACTCTCAAAAGGCACAAGCTGAGCAAGGCGTGTATTTTTTGGAATGTTCCCAGGAGGCACAGTTGCAGAAACTCAGGCACATATTTGACCTGTACAGTCTGCATCAAAAACACTAACATGGACTTGGTTATTTTGGACTTGATCTAACACTAGGGTGGACCACTGAGCCTGATGTTGAGGGCTGGCATACTGCCCAGTACCCATCAACACGTCAGGCCCATTACCAACCCGGGGATCATCCTGTGGAAGGTTCATATTCTGCAGCCCTTGCTGTTCCACCGCTGCCCGCCATGTGCCGTGGAAGACCGCTAGTGGCACAGGTTGGAAAATGATCTGCGCCATCTGAGAAATATCGAAAGGAGTCCAAGTGTCCATGGTAAGCAAATGTAACAATTGCTTTGTAGCCGGCAAATTCACCCCGTACTGAGAAACAGGTTTTTGCAAGTCCTGCACTATTTTCCAAGCAGGTGCTGTATGAACCTTGGGATTACCAGCAGCCACGTCTCCTGTTATAACAGGACATGCATGCAGTGCAACAGTGGAAGGAGTAGTAGCATCAAGGAGCGGTCTACCTGTATGTCCTACTAAATTCCAGTTTCCCTCTTTCTGTAACCCATCTTTTAGAGCCTGCCAAAATTGCCGAGGGCCGCGTGGCATTACCATTACGTTGGATACTGGATTTCTACCACCACCACATTCATCACTGCCTCTGACTGATAACCTTGTCGTAGCTGGACATGATTCCCAATTTTTGGCATTTTCACCCTGCGTAGGCAGGGGAGGAGCAGAGGGGGCAGGCGGGAGGGGAGAAGAGGCTGTGGGAGGAGGGAGTGTGGGCTGCCATAAATGTCGGTGGGACTCAGGGGGGCAGGGATCAGTCCGCCGAGGTTTCTGCTTGCCGTCCTCATCCTCGGAATCACTACTGAACATAGGTCGACACTGTTGGGCAGATCTGGGGGCTTTGGGACATTGAGGAGTGGTGACTGGTAAGGGGCCTGGATTCACCCCTCCCCCACGACCTCACCCTCTGGTCTGTTGACTGAAGGGTGATCCAGGGGAGGTCTGGCTGATACACCCCCACTGACGTCTTGCTGACTTTTCAAGCCCCCCCCCCAGCATCACTAAGCAGTGCCCATGTAGTCATAGCCCCGACACCTCTTTGTCCCCTTTCGCCACAGCTTCTAACAGTGTCGATCCCAAATTCTCCCAGGTCGACACACTAAAAGCAGTCATGGCGGATGCTTCTAGTCCTTGTCTCTTGGCCCACAATAGCATACATCTTAACCACAGCCCATCTAAAGTAGTTCCATGCTTCTGTAACATTTAACTTCCACACTGACAGCACCATGGTATCTTCCTTAAATTTGTCCCCGTGATGTCCCTGGTGGCTCACCTTTCTGGTGTCAGGGTCTCCCAGGACCTTGCAGCCGTCCCGTTGCGCTATTCCACTTCACCAGGCTCCATCTCCCCAGCAACCCGCTGGTCACAGTCTCACGGTCTCCTTATGATACCCCTTATTGGGGTCACATCAGCACGTTGAGGTAACCAATTGTGGCGATGCAAGTCGAGTCAGACCCAAAATGTGGAGTGGCTGGAAGAAAACGGGCATATTATGAGCAACCCAGACCGAATAACTTGGTTGTAATAACAGGCCGCAGCTCTAACAAGCTGCAGGTGTTGTGAAGGACATGTGCAAGGCCAAGGGAGACAAAGAAACTGTGTATTCGCAGAGAGATAAGAGAGTTGGACAGAAAGATGATAAAAACAGGATGCCTGCACAAGGGGGGAGCAGCGTGTTGGCACCGCCCTGGGACCAACAACTTGGGAGGTGGGAGCGTGTGAACGAGTAGTTTTAACCCATCACCTTTTACATAACAAAGCGTGCGTAGTGTGTGCATTTTTAGCTGTAGAGTATAAATTGGTGTGAGTCTATTAATAAAGTGGCACTAACTTGATCACATTGGTCGTATAAGTTGTGCCTGAGCCTACTGCGTCAACAAGTGGCGCCCGAACAGGGACCCTCTTGTCCATGCTTGCTGGAGCACAGAGGTGGACAAGAGGGGGCAGAAGAAGCTGGCCGTAGCAGGTGCTGCCCCATTGCATGGGAAGATGCGTGCGCACAGCCGTTGGAATCTTGCCCCGATCAGGTGAGCGGTCGGGGAGGAGATGGGGTCCACACTGAGCAAAGAGGAAGCAGCAGTGGTGAAGCTCCTCCAACATATCCTCTCTCAGAGAGGGTTATCTTGTGATGAGGGAAGCCTGAAGAGGTTGCTGTCGTGGGCTCGGCAGCGTGGATGAATCCGATCCGTGAGTGCAGGCTTTGAACTAGACACTTAGGAAAAGGTTGGCGCAGCACTGTGGGAGGACATTAGCTCAGGCTCTAAAGGCAGGGGGAAGCTCTCCACAGTGTGGAGGCTGATCCCAGAGACTCTGTGCGGCGAATGAAGAGACGGGACGCAGCTTGATGCAAGCAAATGTCAATTTATTGTACAGAAGCACGCGTTTTTATACACTTTCAGAAGCTGCGCGTTTTAAACTAATTGGTTCTTGAAGCTAAGCCTTGCATACTAGGCAATCCCTGATTGGTGGTTAACTACCAGCAATTAACCGCAAGGTGTTACCTTTCCTTGGCGCCATCCTTGGCGCCATCCGTCTCCCGCTCCCCTGTGCTCTGCAAACATGCCTCATCATGTTAATTGTTGTCTAGACAAGCTCGAGCACATTCCCCTCAGCTAACTGATTGCCGCGCATGGTCCTAGTTTCCAGACCGCTCCTGCATCTCCCCCTTCCTGTTGCACAAAAGAACCCCTGAAACCGAGCAAAAACAAGGCACAAGTAATAGAACAAATAAAAAACCAACTAAGACATATTATCAGTGTCAAAATAACCCACTGTCTTTGTTCCGTACAGTTTTACAATTTCCCCTTTTTGCTTTTGAACAGCTAGTACCAGGTTTGCCATGTTCTGCAGGGCCCTTGCAAACATGACAGCAACCAAGGCAATAGCAAACAAACAATACTGCCAATTGAGTGAATGGATGCCAAAAAAGGCTGACATTTTCTCAGATTTTGATAACATGTTGCTGCAATGGGGCGCCTAAAATGCACGCAGCACATACCATCAAAATCCTCACAGCCATGTCCTTGAACCAACACCAAAAAGCAGTGGCAATTTTGACTCACATTCTGAACTGCCTACCAAACAAGGTGATTTAACTCTTTAATGCTTTCCCTGCTGTTACTCTGGATAAGAGAAGAACCGCTGCGACACGTTCCCATCATAGCCTCCTACTACATTAGTATCTACAGAAAGACAATTATCGACAAAGTGTAAACAATATCAGCTTCTTTTGGATTAACATTATACATAGGTGGAAGGGCACACCAAACAAGAACTGGTTCAGTCAAAAAGTTCGAAACATCGCATGCCTTCTCTGAACATACCTCTGGGGTCATTCCCTTCATTCCCTCTCTTTTTTATGCAAAGAGAAACACTTTTACCATAACAGAGAAGCCCCTATTTACACCTGAGCCCGGACACAAACCGCAGCTGCATGCGCCACCAGGCTCAGGGCAGGAATCATTCATGCAGTTACATAGCTATATGTCACTACAAGCATGCAGACACCTATTAAACACTAGATAACCATGTTTATCTTTCCTAGTCTCCTTCACAATACCCAGCTGTTCTCTCATCTCTTGTTAGGTCAAATATTCTCCAGCTTCCTCTCCTACATCTCTCTTCAGACATTCTCTATCCTCTTTTTTGCTTGTTAATTGCGACAAGGCAAAGGTTGTGTGTAGCTGGGTGACCATGACCTGATTTATGTTACAATCAACTAAACACTGAATACAGGAAAAAAAGGTATGGGAGACATAAGGCAAACATCAATAAGGTGGTTAAAGATAATTATAATAAATCCTGTAATACTTTTGAGTCATGGCCCAAAGTTTCCCAGCCGTGAGAAGAGACCAAAGGCCTCCCGCCCCTGGCTCTGTTGCAGATCTTTGTTTTAAGGCTTTTAAATTTTATATACTTTTGTAAATTCATTCACAGTGGTCACTCAGATTCACGTAACACATCCTACCAAAGTCTTCACACTTGTGTCCCTGTGCTAATAATAAAAATCAATAGCAACTCGGTTCTGTAGCAACATATGATGGAGAGAATCAACATCTGTTAATACGCCAGAAAAAAAAAATAGTATTTGAAGTATTACTTTGTTTAGCAAGCTAGCAGCCTAATTTACTAAGCAAGTTAAGAGCGTGTACTATTCTTACAGAAGAGATTAGAGAAGCAAAAATGTGTTATGCTGCATTCCAGAACTCAGCCTGAGAATTACAGTCTGCTGTGAGTTCTGCGTTACAATCATTTGACACATGTTGGGGTTGCGATTGTGAAAGTTGCCCGTTTACAGTTTTCATTGACATTATCACAGCTAGTTGTTTTAAAAGCAACCCTTGAGCTTCCTGATGTTCGACTTGCTGCAAAATATTCTGAAGCCAATCAATCAAGTTAGTATTAAAGTTAGTGACTCTCTAGGACCCTGCAAGACTGTGGCAAGACTCCCGCACCCTGACTGCCTTAATAGCCATTCCTTCATTTGCAAACAGTTGTCCCTGGGATACCTTGCCTGAGTCACAGAATCGGCACAGTTAATTGCTCCAGCCAACTGCTCATAGTTAACAGCAATTCCCCGATTAAGGTTTTCAGTCAAGGCCACTACACACAGCTCACAAAAATCAGATAACCACATCATATACTGTATCAGTTAGTACCATACAAAGCAGTAACTTCCAATCATGCAGTGTGAGTGTATAAGGCTCTGCCATCACTTCAAGAAGGGACATAGCAAATGTATTATGAATCCTCCCTTCCCCCACTGCTTTGCTTAACGCTTTAACAGCCTCGTATTGCACAGGCTGCCACTCTGCAGGTTGATTTGTCTGACAAAATACTGAACATGCCCTAGCGACTCCCAAAACCCATCACTTAAGTGTTTCCCACTTGCATTCCTGCCACCAATCCCTCAGACCCCCTTTCACCCTCCCCCAAAATACAATCAATGCATCGGGAGAGACAAGGGGGTGGTGGAAAGGTCTAGCTCCTTTTCCAGATCAATAGGACCTGGATCAAAAGGTTTATCAGTGTCAATAAAATCATTGTCCGAGTTGTCCTGTTCCCGTGCTTGGTCCTGTGTTGTGAGGGTCGCTGCAGTCAGTGACAGAAGCTTTGGGGGCAGAGGAGGTGTGGACAGAATCGCCATCGCTGACGGTGTCTTGAGAAGAGTCTCGCTGTCGGTGGAATTTACAGCTTCCTCTGGTTTGGCACCGCTAGTAGAATTAGTCCACACTTGGCAAAGAGTAGTCAGAATTTGCCACCAAGATGTTAAATGCATTCCCGACACGGAGCTCCCCTCCACGGCAGCATCATACAATTGGCTGCTGTCTGTACACACTTTCATTCTTTCCAAGTCTCTAAAGTTTCTTGGCTGCTCACCTGTCTCGATGCATACAGGTGTTATCCTCGGGGTTTAGGTTGTCCGCCTGGTCCAGACAGCAAGACGATCGTTCAGCCAAGCCGTCTCCTCCGGAACGCAGCCCTCTTCCACGAGCTGGCTTTTTTCCGTCCTTATTCTTCCAAGGCTTGGGAACACCACCATAGGGGTCACCATTTGGGGAGACTGAGGCACGGGCTCCCGGATCTGACCAGAAGACCCTTTATGAGTCCATATACGTCTCCTCTGGGGACGAAATCTGATTCCCCGTTACGGATTTCCCACTGCTCACCTCTCAACTCCGGAGGGATTTCTGGCCGGCTCCTGCTTCCTTTCAGCAGATCGTTCAAAGTTCTGTGGGATTCACTGCATGTCGCTCAGATAGGCGATTCGAGAGCCCTTCACGTCAGATCCTTAAACGCATCACGTCGGGGTCACCAATTTGCAGCGAATGAAGAGAGGGGACGCAGCCTGATGCAAGCAAATGTCAATTTATTGTACAGAAGCACGCGTTTTTATACACTTTCAGAAGCTGCGCGTTTTAAACTAATTGGTTCTTGAAGCTAAGCCTTGCATACTAGGCAATCCCTGATTGGTGGTTAACTACCAGCAATTAACCGCAAGGTGTTACCTTTCCTTGGCGCCATCCTTGGCGCCATCCGTCTCCCGCTCCCCTGTGCTCTGCAAACATGCCTCATCATGTTAATTGTTGTCTAGACAAGCTCGAGCACATTCCCCTCAGCTAACTGATTGCCACCCGTGGTCCTAGTTTCCAGACCGCTCCTGCAACTCTGAAAGAGATGAAAGCAGAATGACAAACTACCACTTCTGCTTTTGCTGCCCTGTCGGCAGAAGTTGAAGGCACTAGAGCAAAAGACTCTGCTACTGCTATGACATTCTCGGGAGCCTCGTTCCCAAAAGCCAAAAGAAAGGACAGGGATGCATGGTGTGTAGCAGCAGTGCGGCTAAAGCGCCAAGAGCCAAAGGAAATGAATCTGCCACCGCTTGAATCTCCCGGTCCATGCTGGAGAGAGAAATACCCGGAACGCACGCATAACATCTCGACAGAGGACAGCTTCTATCCACCTCTGCCTCTGTCCACGCCTCCATCACCCCAATCGGCATCTGCAGAACGTCACTGTGGTTTGGAGAATGTACAGCTGCAAGATCTCATGAAAAAATTGGAGCAACTTGAGACATGGATGCTAGAATTGGCACAGCCTGCTCCTATAGCACTGCCACTATCTCCCTTCTCTATTAATCCTTTTTCACAGGGTGGAGGAGGGGAGAGTGGCTCTGGGGAGACATTAGCAGCGGGACCGTTACCACCGCTGGTTCCAATGGGAGGCATGGGGGGTAATTGTAATCCAACACGTCGATGGTGGGGAGTCATTTGGGATGCAATTATAGAGGGGCAATTTGGGCCAATGGCATTTGCTGTGATAGTAACACCACAGGGTAACGAGTGGGAACCTTTAGACGGGAAAGTAATCAAAGAAGCGGAATTAGCAGTAACACAATATGGGTTTAAATCTCCATATACTAACTCAATAATTCAGCATATTTTCACAGCAAATTTATTAACTCCATATGATGTGCGTATGGTTGCACAAGCTTTGTTAACGGCTTCTCAGCAGATACAGTTTTTTCAACGCTGGCAGGCAGCGAGTCATGCTGCTGCGGCCACGCCACGTCGGCAGGGGGATCCGCTGTTTGGAGTGAATGCCCAAATGCTTTACAGGTGCCCGCCCCTTCGCTAACCCTGAGTGGCAAGTGGGATTCCAACCCAAGGTGTTACGATTAATGCAGGAACTAGCTCTGAAAACGATTTTTGCCCTCCATCATGACAAAATAGCACCAGCATTTACGGGGATAGAACAGGGACCTATAGAATCTTATCCAAAATTTATAGACAGACTGCATGCCGCTCTCATGATTAATCCTGATCTGAATGAGGATATGAAAGCAAAGTTTCTTGATATGCTTGCTTATGATAATGCTAATGAGAGAACTAAGAAAGCTTTAAGCCTCCTGCCACGTGGGTCATCAGCTGTCCAGCTGTTGGAGGTGGCAGAAAGAATGATTGATTGATCAGGAAAAAACTGCCTTTATGGCTGCCGCGGTAGGAGCTGCAGTGAAGCCGCTTGTGCAAGGTAAAAATAATAACGGGAGGCAAGCTAGGAGATGTTTTAATTGTGGCAGGATGGGACATATTAAATCACAATGTCATGTTCCAGGCTCACAGCAAAAGAAATGGTGTGTGCAGTGTTGGGAAGATAATCATAACACCAGTGATTGTCGGAAAAAGGGGAACGAGACACGGAGCACGTCTCGCCCTTGTGGTACGACACAAGTCCAGGGTGCTTGGACCGCTGCTCCACTGCCACCTCCGGAAGCACCAGAGTGGACCTGACAAGAGCAGTAGCTATTACTCTTACCGACACCACAGTTCAATTGGTTGATTCAAATCTTGTGGGACCTTTGGGACATGGTGTGAGTGCCTTATTAATCGGATGTTCTTCAGTATCTAGGAAAGGTATTTTTGTAGTCCCAGGACCTATTGAAGGACGGATTAAAATAATGGTTTACACACTAACTCCCCCTATAACTATTAAGGAGGGATCAAAAATTGCTCAATTAATTCCTTTTGAAGCAGAAGTGCCTAACGCAGAACAAAAGACAAGGGCTGTAGAAGGTATTGGATCCTCCGGTCAGCCTGGTGTTTTGCTAGCCATGGACATCAGTCGGGGAAAACCGGAGGAAGAAACATAACTGAGACACCCTAGTGGACAAGTGTGCAAATTGCAGATGATTATAGACAGTGGAGGTGATGTAACGATTGTACCTTTTCTTAAGTGGTCTAGGCGGTGGCCTCTAATGCCAGCGGGTACCGGCATTGTAGGGGTTGGTGGGACTCAAGCTACCTTTATCAGTAGAGGCGTAATTGCATTTATGTTCTCTGATGGTAGGGTAGTAACTACATGTCCCTACATAATGCACCTGCCTGTGGCACTAATTGGAAGAGATCAGCTGAAAAACTGATGATCCAATTTGGATTGATCAGTGGCCGCTAAAGCAAGACCGGCTGCAGATTGTCAATAATTTGGTGCAGGAACAATTAGATGCTGGGCACATCGTGCCTTCACCTAGTCCATGGAACACCCCAGTTTTTACAATCCCAAAGAAGTCTGGGAAATGGCAGCTGTTACATGACTACGAGCAATCAGTGCCGTTATGTGTGATATGGGCGCCTTACAACGCGGGCTACCCTCTCCGGTTATGCTACCGGAGGATTGGGATTTGGTGATTATCGATTCAAAAGACTGTTTCTTTACAATTCCTTTACATCCACAGGATGCTGAAAGGTTTGCTTTTACAGTGCCATCGATAAATAAAGCAGAGCCAGCGAAAAGATATCACTGGGTGGTGTTGCCGCAGGGAATGAAAAACTCACCTACGACGTGCCAATTGTTTGTTGCCTGGGCTTTAGAACCCATTTGTAAGCAGTATCCTCATTTACTTATCTAGCCTTACATGGATGATATTTCGGTTGCAGGAAAACAGCTGGATTCTGAGCTGTTTTCTCAGCTGAATTTTGTGTCAGCTCACGCATAGTCTTGGAAAAAGGGGGTTGAAGATAGCCCCAGAGAAAATTCAGAAGAAAGGGAGATGGTTGTACCTGGGCTGGATCATTACAAATGGAATGATTCGACCTCAGAAAGGGAAAATTGACACAGCAATAGAAACATTGTCTGATGTGCAAAAATGAATGGGAGATGTCCAGTGGGTTCGTAATATCTGCGGAATTACGAACGATGATCTGAAACCATTGATGCCGCTCCTGGGAACATCTGCACAGGCTCAGGAGCGCCGCCAATTGAATGAGGATCAGCAACAGGCGTTGCAGGTGATCACTAATAAGATGGTAACAACTTATGCTCACAGTCGACCAGACAACCAAGCTCTTTCGTTGATGATAATTAACTCAGGAGGTGAGCGAGAACACCCATTAGGGATTATTATTATCCAGCTGGGAGAAGGGAAACTGCATTTACGAATTTTGAAATGGGTTTTTCTCCCTTTCCAGCCCAGGAAGACAGTGGTTACACACCCTGAATTGTTTTCACAGCTTATTATCAAAGGGAGGCAGCGAATTGCAGATATCTCAGGCCTCGAGCCGACTATTACATATGTACCTGTGTCTCAACTTTATTTGGACTGGCCGTTGTCTGCTTCAACAGAATTTCAAATAGCAGCTGCTGATTTTTTGGGAACTCTCACTAGCACTTACCCTTCGGACAAACTTTTGCCGTTGTGATCTCATCAGCGCATTGAACATTTGCCTTTGCGATCGGAGGTTCCTTTAAAAGGGATAACTGTTTTTACTGATGCTGGGTGAAAATCTCAGAAAGCTGCAGTCACCTGGAAAGTAGGAGAAACCTGGGAACATAAACTGCTCCCTGGGGTGACCGGAGACTCTTTACAGACTTTAGAACTCCGAGCTGTTACTTGGGCATTTCAGCACTGGTTTCGAGAACCCGTTAATGTAGTATCAGACTCATTATATGTTGTGGGCACGGTACAGCGTTTGGAACATAGTATGGTGAAACCTGTGTGAAATCCTGTATTGTTTACTCTGTTGTTACAATTGTTAACGCTTTTGAACCAGCATCGGGATGAATATTTTATTGTGCATATTCGCAGTCATCAGAAATACGGAGGTCTCGCGTTAGGTAACGCTCGGGCTGAGCAGCTTGTCGCTGCAGCCTGGACAGGTCCTGTTGTTAAAACCTTTGAACAAGCTAGGTTATCACATGAGTTTTTTCACCAGTCAGCAAAAGTGTTGGCCAGGCAATTTCACATTCCTGTGGCTGATGCTAGGGAAATTGTACAGTCCTGTCCTGATTGTCAGAAGGCAGGAGCTGGCCTTGGTTTGGGGGTGAACCCTCGGGGACTCCGACCCCTACAATTTTGGCAGATGGATGTAACTCGTATCCCAGAGTTTGGCAGGCTTAAATATGGGCATGTTTCAATTGATACCTTTTCCCTAGCGCTCTGAGCAACGGCGCAAGCTGGTGAAACAGCACGGCATGTAATTAAACATGTGCATGCTGCCATTATGGCACTTGGAGTGCCTGCACAAATCAAACCTGATAATGGCCCAGCCTACACTTCTTGGAACTTTACTCTTTTTTGCCAGCTTTGGGGTATATGTCATATCGCAGGCATACCACACTTTCCCACGGGACAGGCCATTGTGGAATGAGTACATCAAACACTGAAAGCGCTTTTGCAAAAACAAAAAGGGGAGAGGTACTGGGTCCGGCAGAGCATCTTGTAAAAGCGATATACGTATTGAACTATTTATGGTTTACAGGTGATAGAAATGAACCGCCAGTAATAATGCATAGTTTGTGTTTGAGATCTGGGGTAAACCAATGTGGAAATAGTGGTTTTGGCCAATACCGAGATGTCGCTACAGGAGAATGGAAAGGACCTGCGGAACTAAAAATGACGGGGCAAGGAAATGCTTGCGTTTTTACAGATACCGGTGTTAGATGGATTCCGAGTCGCTGGGTGAGGCCCTGGCAAGGGGATCTTAAGAATAAAGAAGTACAGGATCCGGCTGAAGTAGAGGATCCGGCTGAAGTAGAGGATCAGGTTTGATTTCCTATGTTTTACAGGGCATGGGTCAATATCAATGGTAGCTTTATGTCCTGAGGCACTCCAACGACACCAGCATCGACTGAACTTGGTCTTGACCCCATGTGAACGCAGCTGCCCAGCTCAGAACAGGTCAAGAAAAACGACACAGCTTGTAGAGAGCGTGGTCTGAACTGTCAGCCTTGGGTTTTCATACATTGCACGTGGTGTGACAAGAAGACTTGGAGAGTCGCACGTGCATGTGATCGAGGTAGTGTGTTTAAATGTCACTCATGTAATGATCGGGTTGTGTTTTGTTCTGAAGCGAGCGAGTTGTCTGACTTTCTAGGTGTGTTAGCATATTGGTAATGTGCTGTTAATATGGAAAGACAAGCGTGAATACTTTGAGAATAACAGTAGTTTTCTTGAGGTTTTAAGCTACATTAAGGACCTTGGGTGAAGGGTTTTTAGCAGAAATTAGTTTCCGGCTTTTAAGACGCTTAGCTTTGCAGTGTCTTAATCAGAATAATAAGATAGTTGACAGGATTTGTAGAATTAGAATAAACGTTCCTCGAAGCTTGCAGGTGCATTGGAGCAGCTGGGAAAAGGAGGTAAAATGATGGCAACACCTCAGACGTAGAGCACAGCTATGTTGATTTGTTTTCCACCAGGTAGTGAGGGGATTTTTGACGTTTTACCCAGAACGAATATTTGGCTAACATGGGCAAATTCAGCTGGGGTAACAGATTTTTGTCTGAGCTTGCAACAAGCAGATAACCCTTTTTGAACCTGTGTGATTGGTATGCCTTTGCAGGAGAATGAAACCGACTTTGATGGGTATTGGAATCCACGGAGCGTAAACCTGGCTAACAGAGAAAGCGGTTCTTGTTTAAGCCCGAACAGCAGATATGTTTGGCCCTCTATGCGTGGCGCAGCTTGGCAGAAAGCGGTCATTGAAAATTTAAATCAATTACATCAGTTACCTTTACAGGAGTTAGACTTACTGGCTAGCATTGTGCCTGTCCAATATGATAATGTTACTGCAACCGCAATGCCAGGTTGTAAAAGCATGTCACCGCAGCTCCAACCAGTGAATGGTACAGGAGTGATCTGGTTTGATAAACCGCGGCATAGTTGGTTTACAAGGCAAGGGGAGCAGGGCCGGTATGTACGTTATCTAAATGTCACAGGGCATTCCCTTTGGAGTGACTTGAGAGCCGGAAGGTTACATGTAAGCACCACAGGGGGTTTTAAACTTCCTCCAGGAGTGTTTCTGGTTTGTGGAGACAGAGCATGGCCCCGTATTCCCATGCGACCTGTTGGTGTGCCTTGTTACCTTGGACGGTTAACGTTGTTTGCTCCTCACGTGAAAGATTTATTAAATGTCAGTAGGGATCATGGGAGACCTATTTGAACTTTTGATGATACATGTAACAACAATGTACAGCTGCCATCAGTAGCACTGCTATAGCCACATCTATTTTTCTTCCAGGAGGAATGGCAGCCATGAATGCAAAAAATATACGTAGATTAGCATGCTGGGGTCAGAAACAATTTAATTTGACTTCATGAATGGTAAGTGAGCTACTTACTGATGTAGAGGGTGTTAGACATACTACTTTGAAGAATCGAGCTGCCATAGATTTTTTATTGTTAGCACACGGACATGGTTGTGAAGATTTTGAAAGGGATGTGTTGTTCCGATTTGTCTGATCACTCAAAAAGCATAACTCAGCAATTAGCAACACTGCACGAGAACATGAAGCATGTTACTGAAGGACATGATCCTTTTTCTGACCGGCTCAATAGCCTCGGGCTAAGGGGATGGTTGCAGATTGTAGTTAAAGGAGCATTGGTAGTGGTAATAGTGTTCTTGATTTTGATATTGTTACTTCCTTGTTTGTTTCAATGTTTGCAACGCATAATGAATGGGTTAATTAAACAGATGTCCAGAATGGGGTCTGGATTGCTCAAAAACAAAAAGGGGGATTTCTGGAGTGGCTGGAAGAAAACGGGCATATTATGAGCAACCCAGACCGAATAACTTGGTTGTGATAACAGGCCGCAGCTCTAACAAGCTGCAGGTGTTGTGAAGGACATGTGCAAGGCCAAGGGAGACAAAGAAACTGTGTATACACAGAGAGGTAAGAGAGTTGGACAGAAAGATGATAAAAACAGGATGCCTGCACAAGGGGGGAGCAGCGTGTTGGCACCGCCCTGGGACCAACAACTTGGGAGGTGGGAGCGTGTGAACGAGTAGTTTTAACCGATCACCTTTTACATAACAAAGCGTGCGTAGTGTGTGCATTTTTAGCTGTAGAGTATAAATTGGCGTGAGTCTATTAATAAAGTGGCACTAACTTGATCACATTGGTCATATAACTTGTGCCTGAGCCTACTGCGTCAACAACTACCATCTTCTCAATTCCCCAGGGAGTTTCTTGGTGCTTCCTTTTAACCAATTCACACATAATTTCCTCTGTAAATGTTAGTTGATGCGAAGGAGTCACCCGCCATCCATGATTTGGGGTTGCTTCAGTATATTAGCCAATTAATTGTTTTCTGGTGGATCCTGTGGGCTCTTAGGTCCTAATTTCTGCCGTTTCTCTGGCAGGACCAGCAATATTTGACTTTCAGCTGCTTCTTTCCTTGCTTGATCTGCCACTTGCTGTCCTATATGCACCGAGCTATCTCCAAGGTGCTGCACTTTACAATGCAAAATTGCCAGCACCCTGGGTCAACTGGTCACCTGAAATGATTGTTGGGTCTTTGCCTCATAATTTGACTGGGGATCCTTGAGAGGTTCAGAGTCCTCTTTCTTTCTTTCTTTCCAACAGCCCCATCGGCATGGTCTATTCCAAAGGCAAATTTCAAATATGTCCATACATTAAAAAAGCCTTGTCTGTTGGTAATAATCCCAGTGCCCTTAGTGAGGCTGTGAGTTCTGCCTCTTGGGCCCACGTGTCAGATGAGAGGGCTTTGGCTTCTCTTCTCTCTCTGATAGTTACCACCACATGTCCTGCTCTTTGGGTCCCATTTCGCACAAAACTACTACCACCTACAAATAAGTCCCAGCCTCCATTTTCTGTTGGCGTGCCCTTTAATTCCACTCGGCTAGAATATACCTCTGCCATTGTCTTTAAACAATCATGAGTTGGTTCTTCTTTTCCACCGAGATCATGTCATTTTTGCCCAGGTGTCAGTTCCTGGGCCTCTTGCATCGGTAATACTGTAGCTGCCACCGTGCGCGGACAGGTTGGCCGTCCTTTACTGACACTGTCCAGCTGTTTGGAAAAGCTCCCCACGGCTCTGCTCCATGGTTCCAGGCTCTGGGCCAACACTCCTAAGGCAACGTGTCACCTTTCATGCACAAAGAGTTCCAATGGGTTTTCTAGATTTGGGAGGCCTTGAGCTGGAGCACTCATTCCAGTCCGTTTCCATTCCGTAAATGCATCTCTGCACTCCTGAGTCCAGACGAGGAGGTTTCCCTTTCCTCCGACACCTTCATTTAGAAGTTTGGCAATGAGTCCCAAATTCATTATCCGTAAGTGACACCACCCGGCCATTCCCAGGGATGCTCTGAGCTCTTGTTTTCATTTGGGTTCTGGGATTTGACAAATGGCCCTTTTCCTCCAGCTCCAAGACTCTGCTGGCCCAGGCAAATTGTAAATCCCCAACTGGTTGCTTCTTCTGGGGTGGTCTCTGCCTTTTCCCAGGGTACTTTGTACCCTGCTAGCCCCCAAAGTTTAGGAGGTCCTTGTTATAGAATCTTCTTTACTACTGGTTGCTAGCAGTACGTCACCTACCTATTGCAGCAAGGCGACATTTTCCTACCTCTTTTGCCAGCTTTCCAACTCCCTGGCTAATTGATTTCCGAAGACTGTAGGGCTATTTTCAACTCCTTGCAGTCATACAGCCCTGCACAGCTGGGTTTCTCGACCAGTTTCAGGGCTTTCCCATTTGAAACCAACCGATTGGTGACTGGCAGCAGCCAGCACAAGGCAGAAGAACGCATCTTCACATCTCATACAGTAAACCATTCCTCATTCTCCTCCAGGGTGGTCAGGAGGGCATACGGGTGTGCTACTGCCTCATGGACATCTTGCACAGTTGGATTTATAGCTTGTGAATCTTGCACCAGTTTATATTCTTCTGAATTTGGCTTCCTGACAGGTAATACTGGAGTGTTATGTTCTGATTGGCATTCTCTTAGTAACCCAAAATCTGTGATTTGTTCAGTTAAGGACTCCAACCCTTTCCTGACTTGTAGTTTAACTGGGTACAGCTTTTGACTTGCTGCTCTGCCATTTGGCTTCCGCTGGATGATTACTGGTTCCCCTGCTTGGGGTTGCCCTGGTGTTCCTGAAGCCCATACAAGAGGTATTGCAGCATTTGTAACTGCTTCTGGTATCTGCTGTAGCTCGGCTTCCTTCTGCAACATAAAACCGTGGGCATCCCAATCTTTATTGTCAGGAATATGGTTCCTTTGAGGAAGCCCAGGTGGCACCTCAGGTAGATTTGGTTTCTGTCAACCAGCAACTGAATGCCAGCCCTGCAGTGCGTCACGGTCTGACCCAAGTTCATCCAGCTGGTCCATGAACAGGAAGGCCATCACAGTGGGGGTTCCAATCACCTGGCTACTCCCACACTCCCCTGGTACTTATTCCAACAATCCTTTGCTCAGCCCCGTGAAGATACCATCAAAGAACCAGTGCATGGTTCTCACAGTGTTCCTGGATCACAGCATATGCAAACTGAAGCACATTTTCAGCAGCACCATGTCCTCCTGGAGGTCAGCCTCCCCTCCCCCACAGGCCTTCAGGGGCCTCAGCAGCACTGCAGCTAGCCAAGCCTTCTTCTGCCAGGGCTGCAGAGCCCAGCACTGCTTTTCTGGCCTTGCAGAGGGCAGGGCTTCCTCTGCTGGTGCGCTTAGATTGCCACCGCCACCCACTCCAGCGGGTCTCTGGTCTCCAGCACAGCACGGGCACACGCTGGGTCGGGGGCGCTTGGTACCAGCTTTGCCCGAGAGAAGCCTGAGCTTGGCCCCAGCGCTACGGCTGAGGTGCTGCAGCCCAAAAGCGCACCGATGGCTTGGGACTGGGGCTCAGGCAGGAGGAGCTGGACTTCCACATGCTGTCATCGTGCTGGATATTGATGGAGTAAATCATGATATTGATGAAATAAATCATGACGGGTGGTGGGACAGGCCACAGTGGTGCGGCAGGGGAAGGTGTGGGCTTTTCACGAGGGACAGGCCAGGAAGCTGAGGAGGGGATGCCCTCCGTGTGCAGGCACTTGTGGCACGTGCGGATCTCCTCTACGGGGTGTGCAGCAGGTTGGGTGAGCCCTTGCAGGAGAGTGTCAGCGAGAGGCCGGTTAGTGTGCCATCCTGGTGGGAGACACAGCACCCGCACTCAGGGTACGGCAGCGGAGAAAGGCTTATCTAAGCAAGCCAAGGAAGTCTGCAGGTCCATGATCCCAGCTCTTATTGGGGACTTCATGACCCTGACGCTTTCTGGAAGGGGAGCACAGCAGGATACACCCTGTCCAGCTGGTGTCGGGGGTCTCTTGAGACAAATTCTTTGCACAGGTGTCAGGCCAACAAAGGTGACGCTCACCTGAATCTGGTCCTTGCCAAACAGGCAGTGCTGCTGAGGGATGTGAAAACCAGTGTCAGCCCTGGCTGTAGTGCTCATGAAATAGGGGGAGAAGACTCTAGCCTCTTCAGGGGACTTGTAGCGGTAGTCCCATGGGCAGCAGCACTCAAGGACAGCAGAGCTGTGTACGGCTGGTCATTCAGGAAAGCATTTTCCAAGCAGAACTGTCCATACCGAGGAGCAGGAAATCAAGCAGACATGCCAAGAGAGATCCTTGGCTAAAGAAGGAATTCCTCAAGAATCTCCAGAGAGAAAAGGAAGCATCCTGGAGGTGGATGCAAGGGCTCAAAGAGGAATTTAGAAATAGGGATGTCTTCAGGGAAGCCAAAGCCTGCTTCGTATGGGGTCTTGCAAGATGTTCAAGGGCATCAAGAGGATCTGTCACTACTTGCAGAACAGTTTAAGAAATAAACTACGCCCCTGTGTGGCCACTGCTGAGCTTAGTAAGAGCAGGTCTAGATAAATCTGAACATCCTCCAGGTCCTCTTTGCCTTAGTCTTCCCCAGCATCGTGTCCCAAAGCTTTGTGCCTGAAGGCAGGACTCTGGAGGGAACCAGCCAAGTGTGGATGGGGATCGTGTCAGGAGTCATTTGACCAAATTCAATGCTTCCCACTCCAGGGAGGTGGAGGGGCGGCATCCCAGGGAGCTGTGTGAGCAGGCCGATGTCCCAGTGAGGCCATTCTCCATCCCCACTGGAAGGTCATAGAGACTGGAGGAACTTCCTCTTGACTGGAAGCACCTGTGAATCTCGTGATACCCAAGAAGGACAAATTGAAAGTCCTGCCCCTAAAGTGGACCGAGGCCCTGCGATGACACAGGGCAGGGACTGCCTGGCTGGGCCCTTGGTTTGCATTAGGCAAACTAGGGGCCATCAGGAAAGGTGACCAACAGCCTCCTGGGCTGTATGACCAGGAGCACAGCCACGGCAAGTCATTCCCCCCCTCTGCTTCCCACTTGTTTCACCACATCTAGAGTACTTGTCTAGCACTGGTGCTCCACAATAGCAGAGAGACACTGGCACGCTGGAGCCATTTCAGTAAAGAATCACAGAGAAGGTCAAGGCTGGAGCACGGGCCCTGGTAGATCAGGCTGAGGGAGCTGGGCTGGTCCACCCTGGAGGATGGAGGGCTTTTGTGGGAGGATGTAAGAGCCTTGCATTGCCTATGGCAAGGTTTCCAAGTACTCACTGTGGTACAAGGCAGGAGCACAGGAAGCAATGAACTGAAGCAAGAGCGCTGTCCTCCTTCTTCACCTTCAGCCTTCAGAGGTAGTGGGTGATTCCCCCAGCTCCCTGGGCAGCCTGTTCCAATGCTTGACCACCCTTGCAGTGAAGATGTTTTTCCTCATATCCAATCTGAACCTCTCCTGGTCTAACTTGAGGCTGTTGCCTCTTGTCCTGTGACTTGTTATTTAGGAGAAGAGACCTACCCCCACCCATCTACAACCTCCTTTCAGGTACTTCTAGAGAGCAGTAAGGTCCCCCCTGAGCCTCCTCCTCTCCAGACTGAACAAGCCAAGTCCCCTCTGCTGCTCTACAACAGACTGGGGCTCCAGACCCTTCACCAGCCTTGTTGCCCTTCTCTGGACATGCTCCAGCACCTCAACATTTCTCTTGAAGTGAGGGGTCCAAAACAGAAACACAGTGTTCAAGGTGTGGCAGGTCACCTTGTCCCAGAAGGAGATCAGATTCATCAAGTAGGACCTGCCTTTCACAAACCCATGCTGGGTGGTCTTGACCTCCTGGTTGTCCTGTGCTTCCTGTTGTATGTTGCTCAGGAGGATCAGCTCCACAACCTTCCCTGGCACTAAGATCAGGTTGACAGTCCTAGGAAGTATCCTCTTTTCTACGCTTCTTGTAGGTGGGCACCACTTTGACTAACCCCCAGGCTTCTGGTGACTCCCTACTTAGCCAGGACTTCTGACATTCACCCCGGGGTGATGCATTAGAGAAACAGACCAACGATTTTCACAGTGTTCCTGGATCACAAGATGTCCATAGACAAGGACACTTTCCAAAGCACTTTGTCCTCCCTGGACATGAGGTTCACCTGCACCACAGGTCCTCTGGGGCTGCAGAGGCAACACAGACAGACATGTCCTCTCCTGCCACCACTGCACAGTCCAGCCCTTTGTCCCTCTGGTCTTGAGGACAGCTGGGTTTTCTCTCCTTAGGGACATTTCATTTCACCATTAACAGTGCCACCTGCCAACCACCCCAGTATGCTCTGCAGCAAAATTTAGCAGGCATTGGGCTTTGGGTACTTGGTACCCGCTGTTTTTGTTACATGTTTGATCTTGGCCGTGGTGCCACAGCTGAGGTCCAGTGCGTCTCTTCTCTGCCATAAAGAACCTAAATCAGGGAGAGCAAGGGGCCAAACTCTTACTTAACCAGCGTGAGGAAGCCTTAGGATCAATGACCTCACATCTTACTGGGGACTTTTATAACCCTGTGGGTTTACATGGCAAGGGTTTGGGAGTGGTCATGGGGTTTGTAGGGCTGACAAAGGTGAGAAGAGGTCAAGAGTTGGCCCCATGGCCAAGAAAGCCACATTCAGCTGGCTCTGAAATGGACCTGCTACCTCCCTGAGCTCATAAGTAATTCTAGCGGCACCTCTGTGAAAAACCAATGGAAGAAAGGACATAACACAGTGTGCAGCATTTGTAGGAGAGAAAAAGTGAGAAACAGGGCACGGAAACAGCCCTACAAACACCAAGTGAGTGAAGAAGGAGGGTGGGCCATGAGGGAGAGGCTTGGTGGGCTCATGGAGGCCAATGATCAACCCACCGACCCCGAAATTTCCAGGACAGCACAGTGACAATGTTCCTTTAGGTGAATGCAGGTTCTTTACATCAGCGTTTTAGCACCGCTGCCAGATGAGCCAACAGCTGTGATGGTCAGCTGGATCTGAAACCCTGTGTCACCCCTGTCCACCTTGGCTCCAGCAGCAAAGGAATTATGGAATCTCATCTCCCAGGGGCAGTGAGGCAGGAGAGCAGCAGAGTGCAGGTGCCAGGCCTCAGACTGGCAGGCTGTGGCCAATGCTGGGAACTTTAACAGGGCAGTATCACTCAAGGGAGAAGAATTCAGTGCAAGTGGTCACAAGGAGGCCATGAGGCCCCAGGGCCAGAGGACAACTCGTCTTCTCATAGGCCTTGGTGGCAGAGGCAATGGCTGTACGCAAGGGGACAGCCCTTGGGTTCTCTTGGTGACTTCCAGCCTTGCCCGTGCCCTTTGCCTTCCATCTCACGTTGTCCTACGCTGTCCCACAGCTGCTGCTTTTCCCCGGCAGGCAGCTGAAAGTCAAATATTGCTAGTCCTGCCAGAGAAACGGCAGAAATTAGGACCTAAGAGCCCACAGGATCCACCAGAAAACAATCAGTTGGCTAATATACTGAAGGCAAGCCAAATCACGGATGATGGGTGACTCCTTCGCATCAACTAAAATTTACAGAGGAAATTATGTGTGAATTGGTTAAAAGGAAGCACCAAGAAACTCCCTGGGGAATTGAGAGTTGGGTAGAAGACTTGAAAGGGCAAGTTCTAAATGTACCATGACTGGGAAAACAAAAAGCAGAGTGAAGAAGCCTGAGTTGTACCTGAAGAATAACCCTCACCTACCCAATGATCTTTCCCAGGGCTGACAAAGCCCAGGGGATTACTGGCAATTAGACTTTTTCCAAGTTACTGCAGCAGAATGGGTATCAGTATCTTTTAGTCATGACAGATGCTTTTTCAGGCTGGCGGGAAGCTTTCCCTCGCCGCAACAATAAGAAATATCATAAGTGTACGTTCAGAGATTATACTGAGATTTGGGGTACCCATAGGACTTTCTTTGGGCAGGGCTCCACACTTGGTAGTAGAAGCCCTTCACCTTTTAGCTAAACTAGGAGGGGTAAAATGGGATCTCCACACTCCATGGAGACCTCAATCAAGCGGGAAAGTAGAAAGAATGAAGCAAAGCCTGAAAGGACAGATGAGTAAAATCTGCCAAGAACCTCAGAGAGAGCAGTCAGATGCTTTTCCCTCAGCATTGCTACAGATACAGGATCCAGCGTAAACGGAAGGAGAGAGTTAGTCCTTTGGAAAGGATACATGGTAAACCTTGCCAGGTGACAGAAATGGGAGTGAATCCCAAAATAATAGAAGGGAAACATGGCTTAAAAGAGTATGTTCAGTCTCTAGGAAAGGTCCTGTCCTCTCTCCAGAGGTACGTCACTGTGAGCGCAGATCTATCCCTGGACGTGCCTGTACATCACTACCGACCCGGAGATTGTGTGTATCTTAGAATGTGGTTGGATGAACCGTTGAAGAGAAGTGAAAGGACCTTTCCAGATTTTGCTCAGCACCTACGCTGCTGTCAAGCCTGAAGGAGTCACTCCATGGACGTGCCATAGCAGGGTTTAAGCAGCCACATCACCAGAATGGACTGTCAAGCAAGAAAAACCTTTATGCTTGAAACTACCTCCAGAATCATGAAGTTCTAGGTTCGGTATCTTGCATTATTGCCAGACAGCATGTAAGTGAATGACTGAAATGCGACCCCAGATAAGACTGGGCTGTCTACAGGGAAGCTGGAGTCTTCTACTTGCCTCTCCTTTGTAGATATATGTTGAAACATGTTTTACAGATGTATAGAATTTGGCCTGTGATGTGGTATGCTAAATCCTCAGCTTGGGTGGGATCAGGAGGAGTCATGGACACGGAATACTCATTTGAAAATTGTTGAAGAATCGATAAATGCTGTTAGGAGGAGTGATTGTTGGGTAGGTACCCATTTCCCTGAATGTCCTCATGCAGGAATGCCTGTAGCTGGTATCCCCATCCCATTGGGGACTAGTGGGAGTAACTGTGGCTAAGACCAAAATACACTCACTGGAACGAGACTGACCTCCAGACCTGGGCAACACTGAATCCACACTCAGTGTGAAGTGTGTTACTAAAATGAAGCCGAGACACACCAAAATGGAACTCTGGTCTTTGTGGGGCCCTACCCACATTGTGATTGCCCAATGCATTTCATGAAGCTGTCAGAACTAACTAGCAGTAGGTACTGGAACGTTCCACTGGGCACTGGGTGGTGCTGGATATGTGCCATGTAGCACAAAAAGCGTTACCACCAAGATGGCTGGGTAGATGTACACGGGGAGGGATTTTTCCTGATATGACTGACTGAGACACTGGAGAACAGTCGGTGGGGAACAACTTACCTGCGGAGATACAGGCAGAATCAACCACCCCTTCCAGAGAGACCCACTGGGTTTCACTCTTTTGCTGGGTGGTTTATTCCTTGGCGAGGGGCTGCTGAACTGGGGAAGGCAGTGACAAAGAGATCCACAGGAAAGGAAGAGATGGCCAAGGACACTGCAGATGCCATAAACTGCACTCTGTACGGCAGAGACAATGGCCGTACGCAAGGGGACAACCCTTGGGTTCTCTTGGTGACTTCCAGCCTTGCCCGTGCCCTTTGCCTTCCATCTCACGTTGCCCTACGCTGTCCCACGGCTGCTGCTTTTCCCCGGCAGGCTGCAGGCACCCATCTGGCTTCCCCACCGTGCTCTCACCCTGCCCTTGCCGCACATGCACTGATGTCTGCCCACCCTCACACGCTGTTCCTGCAAACACACAGACATGGACTGATCTCATACTCCTTCTGGGCGACGTCTCCCACCACGGCACAAGCCCCTGAGTGACATTTCCTCCTCCTGACCTCCAGTCTCCACTTTCCCAGCTGCACTGGGTGGCAGTGCTTCTCCCTCCTGCTCTTCCCTACCTCCAAGGAAAGCTCCACCACCTGGGAAACCACCCTTCAGGCGGGCATCCCGACCCGTCACCCTCCTTGTGGCCTTTCCCCTGACCATGCCACGGCCTCACCGCGCTCTTCCAAGGCTGCAAGCCTTTCAGCTTCTCGCATAGACACGAGCAAGCCGTGTGCCTGCTGCGGTGCAGTCATGTTCTCAGGCAGCAGCGACGTGACAAGCAAGAAAGAAGCCCCTTGGTTCTGCTGGCCTGCCCGAGACACGGGCAGATGGAGCTTAACAGCACGTGTCCCAGCCATGAGTCAGGGGCTGCCCTACGCGCTGTGTCAGGCAGAGGTGACCTCACCGCCCCTTTCCCAGGCACATTGCTGCTGGTGGCCTGTCCCCTCCGCAGGCAGAACTGGCCTCACTGCCCCCGTCACAGCCATTGGCTTCCTGCTGGAATGTGAGTCCCTGAGACACAACTGACCACGAGATACCGTCCTCAGCCGTCACCCTCCCCGTGGCCCAGCACCCAGCAGATGAAGGGAAGCTTCTCTCAGCCAATTTATCTCATGGATTTCCTACCTACCATTTGGGTGGAAGAACAGTCCTCAGGGGAACTGCTTTGTTTCTACTGGACCATGTATCGTCTCTGCTTCTGCGCCTCTGTTTTCCCTTCTTCCCCCTGCTATCCCATCCCAGCTGAGCTCTCCAGGGAAGTGAGTCAATGAGTCCTAGAATATCTCAGGTTGGGAGAGGCCCCTGTAATGCCCTTGTCCAGCTGTCCTGCTCAAGGCAGGGTGAACTGGTTGGCATCTCTCAAGGGCTCTGCCCACTTTGGCATCATCCACAGAAGGGTCTGGAAAGCCACTTTGTCAACTGGTACTGGGAGACAATAAAGACATTCAACACAGTTGGCCCAACTGCTTGCACTGGAAGATGCCACTAGTCAGTGGCCACCAGGAGGACTTGACCACTGGTGACATTTGGTCTTGAGCCCCTGTGGCGTATGATGCACCGACTCTGGGAGAGGATCGAAGGCACGAAGACACTCAAAGACACCTCGAAGACACTTTATTAATCAATAATCAAGCAAGCCTTTTATACCTTTGCAGGGGGCGGACGTGTCAGCCTTTAATTGTGCTCAGCAATTTTCCACTCTGGGCTCTTTTTTTATTACAGACACAGCAGCTCAGCAACTCCCTTTATCTACAAGGCTACAAGCTCTGCAGACCACTCCCTATCTTCAAGTTTCTCCTCTTGCTTCCATGGCTTCCTTCCAACAGGCATAACTGTGTCTCTCTCCCAAGGTCGGGTTTCGCTCCCTGACGCTGTTGAGCTAGCTCGAGACATAGCCACAAGCCCCCAGCCAACTTCCCCCCACAGTATCCTCCATTTCTTCACTCCAGAAGTCACCCATCTGCCTATACAGAAAGTGCAGGAGAAAAAGTCAAAACCCTTGCAAAGGTCCAGGTACAAACCATCCCCTTCTTGCCTCAATACGTATGGGTGCAGCAACCCCTTTGATGTCCCACAGTTACCTGGAAATGGCTGCAGCAGTATTTCCACCGTCATTTCCCCAGACACTACGGTGAGGATGACCAGCCTGTATTTCTCCCAGTTGTCCTTCTTGCTTTTCCTGAACAAAGGCTGGATGTCTGCCGTTTCCCAGGACCCCAGAACCTCCCTGATTGCTCGGACACATTTGAGGGCACCATCCAGAAAGGGTGCCGTGATCAGACCGAGGCACTTGCAATGAGCCTGCCCAAGGCGGGTGAGATGAATCTCCCTGGGACAGTGGCCTTTGTTCCTGCAGTCACACACAGGAACGGCCAGGCGCTGGGAGGTGTCCCCACCTCAGCTGGCCTCATGCACTGCTGCCGTGGTTGAACCCCAGCCTCACGCGCACAGGGGTGCTCAGAGGCACCAGCCCGTCCCTGGCGGAGGCAGAGCACTGCAGCAGGCACAGTGACTGCCTGGCCTCCTGCTGCCCCTGCCAGAGGCTGGCAGCACCTCAGCCCGGGGGTGTCGCACCCTGCTCGGCACCTCGCGGAGATGGCCCTCGTCATGAGCAACGGGCACGGGGACCTCGGTTCAAGGAAGCACGTTGCAGTGCTGCATTCAGGTGGTCTCCACAAATCCAGAACATATTATGGAGGCCAGCACCGTCACAGAGTGCCCGTTGCCTGCCCCTGCCTGCGCTCACAGGACTGCCACGCAGCACGGCGGTGACTAAGCTGCCAGAGCACTCAGGCCTTACACCAAGGCATGGGGTCAGAAGGAGAGTGTGGAAGTGGAAGGAGGACAGCACTGGAGAGCCAAGGGCTGGTGTTCCCTGGTACTGCTGCCATGCCAGGAACCTTTTCCCCTCCGTCTGTGGACACAGGAACAGTCCCTGCAGCTCCAGAAAGGCCTTGGAAGGAAGAATCCCAGCAAAAATAAAGTTGCCTAATGGCCCTTTGGCTTTGTTAGATGAGGAGAGAGCAGGGCACCTTCAGAAAAGAAAATCACAGAAGGAATTAGAATGGGGATGACAACTTTATCAGAACAGAAATACCACAAGTAACTACAAAAAATTCAGAAGACAGTCAGGGTCTGTGATGAACTACATTATAAATGCTATTCATAATTTTATTCCTTCAGAACATCCAGTTATCAGTTTGCACATTGCACCCTTCAGCTCCTGGTTCCTCATGCTGTAGATGAGGGGGTTCAGTGCTGGAGGCACCACCGAGTACAGAACTGACACCACCAGGTCCAGGGATGGGGAGGAGATGGAGGGGGGCTTCAGGTGGGCAAACATGCCAGTGCTGAGAAAGAGGGAGACCACGGCCAGGTGAGGGAGGCACGTGGAAAAGGCTTTGTGCCGTCCCTGCTCAGAGGGGATTCTCAGCACAGCCCTGAAGATCTGCACGTAGGACAGAATAATGAAAACAAAACATCCACAGGCTAAACAGGAACTAATCACAATAAGCCCCACTTCCCTGAGGTAGGTGTGTGAGCAGGAGAGCTTGAGGATCTGTGGGATTTCACAGAAGACCTGTCCCAGGGCATTGCCTTGGCAGAGCGGCAGTGAAAAAGTATTTGCTGTCTGTAGGAGGGAGTTGAGAAACCCACTGGCCCAGGCAGCTGCTGCCATGTGGACACAAGCTCTGCTGCCCAGCAGGGTCCCGTAGTGCAGGGGCTGGCAGATGGCCACGTAGCGGTCATAGGCCATGACGGTGAGGAGAGAACACTCTGCTGAAAGGAAAAAGACAATCAGGAAGAGCTGTGCAGCACATCCTGAGTAGGAGATGTCCCTGGTGTCCCAGAGGGAGTTGGCCATGGCTTTGGGGAGAGTGGTGGAGATGGAGCCCAGGTCGAGGAGGGAGAGGTTGAGGAGGAAGAAGTACATGGGGGTGTGCAGGTGGTGGTCACATACTACAGCAGTGATGATGAGTCCGTTGGCCATGAGGGAGGCCAGGTAGATGCCCAGGGAGAGCCAGAAGTGCAAGAGCTGCAGCTCCCGCATGTCTGCCAATGCCAGGAGGAGGAAGTGGGTGATGGAGCTGCTGTTGCACATGTGCTGCCTCTGGGCATATGGTCCTGTCACAGGAGAAAAAGACAGCGATAATTTAGGGGAGACTTCTGCAAGCAAAATCAAAGCCATTTCCCACAGACCATCCCCCCGTCACACACAGACATCCCTCTCTTTTCTCGGAGACCTTCCTGCAGCTGTGTGGCTGCAGCCCTGCTTGGTGCTGGCCGTGTGGGTGATGAAGAGCAGGGCATCTGCCCACGGGCTCTTGACCAGCCAGCCCCACTCTGCAGCAGTGGGTGGGGGCAGGGACCAGTCCTGGTGTTTAACTTTGTCCTCTGAAACCAGTGCCAAGGCAGAAGGGCTGGTCAGCGTCTGCAGCGCCAGTGCTAAGGAACGGGAAGGGTGAAGGCATTGTAAGAGAGCTTTAGTTTTTTTCACAGCTCCCCCCCATCTCTCCTGTTGAGTATTTTCAGATGTCAGAAAAGCAGAGCATTTTTGCTGCCCTCCGGTGGAACAGAGTGAGGTCTGTGAGGCAAGAGGATTGCCTGTGGGTGAGTGCCCAGTGAGGGGAGGTGGTCTGTCCTTCTGGTTCCCAGTTTCTGTGGGCTTGCACCTTCCTGAGATGAATGGTGGCCACACTCCCATGTTACCCTGAAATACCACAAGGCACTGCTGAGAACGGTCTGACCCACCACAGACCAGTAAAGGTTGTAGACTTTCATCAGAACTCAGCATCCCACCCACAGCAAAGGATACACAGCTCATTTCACCCACCCCAGCAGTGTTTTCTCCATCACAGAAACTCTACGCATCTACATGGGGCTTTCAGATCGCTAATGGGTGCGAGGGGACAGGTTTCCATTCTGGAGGGCAACGCACTGCTTGGAAGGGAACTTCAAGGAGGTAGCCAAGTGCCCTAACAAGAGCATCAGGTTCAGGGAGAACCAGCCCATTGCCCAGCCCCACATAGGGCATTGCCCACAGCCCCACGGGTGAGAGGAAAGCTGGGACACTTGTTCCCATGGACACAGCTGCAGGAGAGGACCCACAAGGTCAGAGTGTGACTCTGCAGCTGAAACACCTATCCCCAGAGAGCCTGACAGCAAGAGCTAGAGAATAAAACTAACCCAAAACGGCAGAGAAAGAAGTAAAATTGCACTGATGGTCTAGGTAAGAGTGTGCAGGGCGAGCGAGCCAGGCACTGAGGGCAGCGTTGCCCTTGCCCAGCTCTGCTCGCCACCTCCCACACACCAACACTGCCGGGCAGCTGCTCTCAGCCCCTGTGCTCTGCAGAGGGACCGGGGCACGTGGCTGCAGAGCTGCACCGCGGCTCTGCTGGAGCTCTGGCTGCAGAGGGGGTGGCTCACTCCTCGGGACCCCCAGCCCTGAGGGCAGAGGCTTTGCTGGGGGGAGAGCAGGCCAGGGGGATGCCTCAGAGAAAGGGGTCTGCACTGCACATGGTCAGAGAGAGCTTTCTGATTCTCCCTTCAACAACAATTCTGTCTGAAGTTTCCTATCAGTCCCCTGGGCTCCTGGCATCCTTGCTTACCTGTGCAGTGATCACCAAGGAGACGGATTCCCCCAGAAGAGACAGGCTCTGTGATCCACAGGTTTCCTCAGGTCATTTCAAGCAGACATTGTTCATGCCTCACCCTGACTGTATGACCCGTCACTCTGTCCTGGCTCGGGCTGGCATGGAGTGCATTTTCTTCACAGCAGCCCTTCTGGTGCTGTGCTTTGCGTCTCTTCCTAAGGCAGCGCTGACCACACACCAGTGTTTTGGCCACCGCTGCAGAGTAATCACCAAGGCTTCTCTTTCTCACACTCTGCCTGCGCTACAAGGAGACTGGGGGGACGCAAGGAGCTGGGGCAGCTGACCCCCAGTGACCACAGGGATATTGCATATCCCAGGACGTTGTGCTCATCAATAACAGCTCGGGGAAAGGAGGATGAAAAGAGGACGTTTGTGGTCATGGCATTTGTCTTCCCGTGTCACTGATAGATGTGCTGAAGAGCAGCTTTTCTGGGGATGGCTGAACCCCTGCTGCCCATGGCAAGGAGTGAGCGAATTGCTCATGTTGCTCTCCTCGCACACAAAGCTTTTGCTTCTCCTATTGAACTGTTATTTTCCTGACCTGTTAGTTTTCCTCTGATCCTCTCCCCCATCACGCTGGGCATGTAAGGGGTCAGTGAGCAACAGATGCTGGGCATTTGGGTGCTGGCCAGTGTCAAACCACAACTAATTCCTCCCTCAGTGCCACCCTGGCTGCTCTCCCCTTTGATCCACACTCAAGCTCTCACCCAACCTCATTGCCTGTCCAATACAAGAGCTCCATGTATCTGAGCTGCCCTGACCTCACACAGAGCGTCCCCCTCCCCTCATCTTTCCTGTAGGTCTCCCCTACAGACCTTGTGTCTCCATCCACCACCAAAGGCGTGGGAGCTGCCCTGCCCCTCCTCAGCGCTTACGGCACTGATGTCACAGCTCTGTGGTGGCACAGGGGGCTCCTGCTGCCCGCGCCCCAGGCGGTGGGCTCTGGGGCCCATGTGGGCTGCAGCACCTCAGGGGTGGCACCAGGGCCAAGGGCAGGCTTGTCACACGGACACCGGTACCCAGGGATGGGAGCCCTTGTGTGGGAGGGGTTTGCTGCCCAGCAGAGGATGCTGGAGCGGGTGGCAGGGGGCAGCAGAAGGATGAAGGACGTTCCCACCACGAGAGCAAGGGCTGCAGTCCCCGAGGCCAGAGGGCAACAGGCCTGGGCTGCGCAGCCCTGGCAGGAGAGGGCTTTGCTCTCCCAGGTGACTCTGTAGCACCCTGCGGCCTGTGCCAGAGCTGAAGCTCATCTCCAGGATGGGCAAGATGCTGCTGCTGGTGCTGAGCGAGCCCCTGGGGGAGGCCAGCCCGTGATGCAGCCCTCCTGGGGCTATCCTGCTGGTGGCAGGCCGGCCAGAGAGCAGCTCTGCAGAGAAGGACCTTTGGGTGCCAGAGGACAAGCAGCTGAGCAGGAGCCATTGATGCACCCTCATGGCAAAGGCCAACGGCCCCCTGGGCTGCATTAGGGAAAGCATCGCTGGCCGATGGGGGGAGGTGACCCTTCCCCTCCTCTCAGCACTGCTGAGGCCACATCTGGAGGGCCATGTCCAGGGCTGGGCTTCCCAGAGCAAGGGAGTTGTTGACCTACTAAAGTCCTGCAAAAGGCCACCAAGCTTCTTGAAGGGACTGGAACGTGTCTCCCAGGAAGACAGGGTGAGAGATCTACAGCTGTTCAGTCTGGAGAAGAAAAGCCTCTGAGAGTCTTATTAATGTACGCAGCATTCCATGTGAACCAAGGTAACACTTTTTGAACTGAGGATGTTCAACCACTGCAGGTAGTTGCCGAGAGTGGTTATGCAACGTCCACCCCTTGACATATTCCAAACCTACCGAGCCAAGGCCTTGTACAACCGGCTTGAGCTGGCTGCACGTTTTAAACTAATTGGTTCTTGAAGCTAAGCCTTGCATACTAGGCAATCCCTGATTGGTGGTTAACTACCAGCAATTAACCGCAAGGTGTTACCTTTCCTTGGCGCCATCCTTGGCGCCATCCGTCTCCCGCTCCCCTGTGCTCTGCAAACATGCCCCATCATGTTAATTGTTGTCTAGACAAGCTCGAGCACACTCCCCTCAGCTAACTGATTGCCACGCATGGTCCTAGTTTGCAGCCCGCTCCTGCATCTCCCCCTTCCTGTTGCACAAAAGAACCCCTGAAACCGAGCAAAAACAAGGCACAAGTAATAGAACAAATAAAAAACCAACTAAGACATATTATCAACGTCAAAATAACCCACTGTCTTTGTTCCGTACAGTTTTACCATTTCCCCTTTTTGCTTTTGAACAGCTAGTACCAGGTTTGCCATGTTCTGCAGGGCCCTTGCAAACATGACAGCAACCAAGGCAATAGCAAACAAACAATACTGCCAATCGAGTGAATGGATGCCAAAAAGGCTGACATTTTCTCAGATTTTGATAACATGTTGCTGCAATGGGGTGCCTAAAATCCACGCAGCACATACCATCAAAATCCTCACAGCCATGTCCTTGAACCAACACCAAAAAGCAGTGGCAATTTTGACTCACATTCTGAACTGCCTACCAAACAAGGTGATTTAACTCTTTAATGCTTTCCCTGCTGTTACTCTGGATAAGAGAAGAACCGCTGCGACACGTTCCCATCATAGCCTCCTACTACATTAGCATCTACAGAAAGACAATTATCGACAAAGTGTAAACAATATCAGCTTCTTTTGGATTAACATTATACATAGGTGGAAGGGCACACCAAACAAGAACTGGTTCAGTCAAAAAGTTCGAAACATCGCATGCCTTCTCTGAACATACCTCTGGGGTCATTCCCTTCATTCCCTCTCTTTTTTATGCAAAGAGAAACACTTTTACCATAACAGAGAAGCCCCTATTTACACCTGAGCCCGGACACAAACCGCAGCTGTATGCGCCACCAGGCTCAGGGCAGAAATCGTTTATGCAGTTACATAGCTGTATATCTCTACAAGCGTGCAGACACCTATTAAACACTAGATAACCATGTTTATCTTTCCTAGTCTCCTTCACAATACCCAGCTGTTCTCTCATCTCTTGTTAGGTCAAATATTCTCCAGCTTCCTCTCCTACATCTCTCTTCAGACATTCTCTATCCTCCTCTTTTTTGCTTGTTAATTGCGACAAGGCAAAGGTTGTGTGTAGCTGGGTGACCATGACCTGATTTATGTTACAATCAACTAAACACTGAATACAGGAAAAAAAGGCATGGGAGACATAAGGCAAACATCAATAAGGTGGTTAAAGATAATTATAATAAATCCTGTAATACTTTTGAGTCATGGCCCAAAGTTTCCCAGCCGTGAGAAGAGACCAAAGGCCTCCCGCCCCTGGCTCTGTTGCAGATCTTTGTTTTAAGGCTTTTAAGTTTTGTATACTTTTGCAAATTAATTCACAGTGGTCACTCAGATTCACATAACACATCCTATCAAAGTCTTCACACTTGTGTCCCTGTGCTAAGAATAAAAATCAATAGCAACTCGGTTCTGTAGCAACACATGATGGAGAGAATCAACATCTGTTAATAAGCCAGGAAAAAAATAGTATTTGTGGTATTACTTTTTTTAGCAAGCTAGCAGCCTAATTTACTAAGCAAGTTAAAAGCGTGTACTATTCTTACAGAAGAGATTAGAGAAGCAAAAATGTGTTATGCTGCATTCCAGAACTCAGCCTGAGAATTACAGTCTGCTGTGAGTTCTGCGTGACAATCATTTGACACATGTTGGGGTTGCGATTGTGAAAGTTGCCCGTTTACAGTTTTCATTGACATTATCACAGCTAGTTGTTTTAAAAGCAACCCTTGAGCTTCCTGATGTTCGACTTGCTGCAAAATATTCTGAAGCCAATCAATCAAGTTAGTATTAAAGTTAGTGACTCTCTAGGACCCTGCAAGACTGTGGCAAGACTCCCGCACCCTGACTGCCTTAATAGCCATTCCTTCATTTGCAAACAGTTGTCCCTGGGATACCTTGCCTGAGTCACAGAATCGGCACAGTTAATTGCTCCAGCCAACTGCTCATAGTTAACAGCAATTCCCCGATTAAGGTTTTCAGTCAAGGCCACTACACATAGCTCACAAAAATCAGATAACCACATCATATACTCTATCAGCTAGTACCATACAAAGCAGTAACTTCCAATCATGCCGTGTGAGTGTATAAGGCTCTGCCATCACTTCAAGAAGGGACATAGCAAATGCATTATGAATCCTCCCTTCCCGCACTGCTTTGCTTAACTCTGTAACAGCCTCGTATTGCACAGGCTGCCACTCTGCAGGTTGATTTGTCTGACAAAATACTGAACATGCCCTAGTGACTCCCCAAACCCATCACTGAAGTGTTTCCCACTTGCATTCCTGCCACCAATCCCTCAGACCCCCTTTCACCCTCCCCCAAAATACAGTCAATGCATCAGGAGAGACAAGGGGGTGGGGGAAAGGTCTAGCTCCTTTTCCAGATCAATAGGACCTGGATCAAAAGGTTTATCAGTGTCAATAAAATCATTGTCCGAGTTGTCCTGTTCCCGTGCTTGGTCCTGTGTTGTGAGGGTCGCTGCAGTCAGTGACAGAAGCTTTAGGGGCAGAGGAGGTGTGGACAGAATCGCCATCGCTGACGGTGTCTTGAGAAGAGCCGCGCTGTCGGTGGAATTTACAGCTTCCTCTGGTTTAGCACCGCTAGTAGAATTAGTCCACACTTGGCAAAGAGTAGTCAGAATTTGCCACCAAGATGTTAAATGCATTCCCGACACGGAGCTCCCCTCCACGGCAGCATCATACAATTGGCTGCTGTATGTACACACTTTCATTCTTTCCAAGTCTCTAAAGTTTCTTGGCTGCTCACCCGTCTCGATGCATACAGGCATTATCCTCGGGGTTTAGGTTGTCTGCCTGGTCCAGACAGCAAGACGATCGTTCAGCCAAGCCGTCTCCTCCGGAACACAGCCCTCTTCCACGAGCTGGCTTTTTTATCGACCAGTTCCGTCCTTATTCTTCCAAGGCTTGGGAACACCACCATAGGGGTCACCATTTGAGGAGACTGAGGCATGGGCTCCCGGATCTGACTAGAAGACCCTTTATGAGTCCATATACATCCCTCACAGGGGAAGACACTTGATTCCCATGTTTCCACAGCTCATCTCTCAGTTCCAGAGGGACTTCATTTGCCGGTTCCCGCTTCCTTTCAGCAGCTCACTCAACGTTCTGTGGGACTTGCAGCCTGCCGCTCAGCCTGGCGGTTCATAAACCCATCACGTCGGGGTCACCAGTTTGCTGCGATGGATAGACGGGACGCTGTTTGATGCTAGCAAATGCCGACTTATTGTGCAGAAGCACGAGTTTATATATGTTATCAGAGGTCGCGTGCTTTAAACAGATTGGTTCCTTATGACGCGCGGAAAACGGACTCCACAATCCGTAAGATTGTAAAGTAGGTATGTTTGATCAGCGCTGGGCAGCACGGGGGTAGTCCCGCCAAAAATCGTGCGCGCCTGGCGCGAAAACTTGCACGATTTTATAAGGCAACTCATTACATATTCATAACTATGTCGTAATACGCCTATACATATGCATTACCTATCCCCGCTTTGTATTAAAATTAGCTCTGCGAGTCATTTCCATATTTTTCTCTCAACTGAGTTTGCGCAGTGTCCCCTGGTGGTGGTCGTCAGGGGTTCTGAGGATGAAGGCAGGTGAGTCTTCCTCGTGACCGCTAGTTGCCCCCACACCTGGCGCAGGCTCAGTAACGTCCTGCTCTTTGTCCAAACCGCAGAACCGGCTTTGGCTTGTTCTTGCAAGGCTGTAATCTTTCTTTGGACTTATATGGTCATAAAGCTGGACTTATATGGTCATGAAGCCCTTTACTCCCGTACACCTTGTCACAGCACCCAAGCAAACCCTGTAAGATTTGGCAAACAGCTAAACAGACTATCATAGTCATTAAACTTTACAACTTTACCCTAAACAGCTAAGCAGACTATTACAATCGTTAAATCTTACAACTTTACCCTAAACAGCTAAGCAGACTATCATAATCGTTAAACTTTACAACTTTACCCTAAACAGCTAAGCAGACTATTACAATCGTTAAATTTTACAACTTTACCCTAAACAGCTAAGCAAACTATCATAATCGTTAAACTCTACCCTATCTCTTACCCCCCCCCCTCTCTCAGTCCCCCCTTTTCAAAGAAATTAGTAAATTCTTGTACTCAGACTCGAAGTATTGATTAGATTCTAATTTTTGTCACAGTTGATTTCTCTTCCATTCACTATAGGAATTTCCAGTTCCCTTAAAACACCAAAATCCACAACGGGCAGCTATACTAATTATTAAAAATAGAAAGACAATTACAATGATCATTACAAATAATTGTTTTAACCATGTTAGATTGGGCAACCAGGATGTCAATTTCTCCCATAATTCAAAAAAACTCCAAGAAGTGTTGTCTTGTGTCACTTTATGTAGAATATTTACTTGTTTCCTAATTTCTTGGAGGTCCTCGGTGATTCGCCCGCTCTGATCGGCATACATGCAACAATCTATATTGATCACAGTGCATACCCCGCCTTGGGAGGCTAATAGCAAATCTAAAGCCATACGATTCTGTGATACTATTTTCGTAAGTCAGTAACTTCCTCCTGGAGTGCCAGGAGGGCATCAACTGTCCTATTTTCCACTGTTTCTATTACAGCTGAGATGTTTATTATTGCCTTTTCCAACTCACTAACCCCTAAAAACGGAATGAACCATCGCGCAAAACTGTGGAAACTCGTTGGTCTGTTTATGAGGGGGTTATTTACAACGTTTCGTTTTTTTCTTATGGGGGGTCGCGTTAACCCGTCAATGATAGTAATATTGGGGACCAGACCTCCCAGAGTGCATGCTCCTCGCCGTCCTATGGGCAAGACTTTATGAGCCGTTGTGCCACACAACCAATACCACCCTGTCCCTTGTGGGGTCAGGAGACCGGTATAGTTTAATTTCAAAAATCCCAAATCTCTACCTGTCATATTTAATGTACGACTTCTGTTACAATTTAGGTGTTCTCCCATAAACAGCCCTTTCCCCGAACTTACTAGGCAGTTATCCCCTAATATGCTGGTCTCTTCAACAGTTATTTTTAGTCCCCGTCCCCACTTAACCTGAGGGTCTGTGCTCCAGATTGTATTTCCCCAAAAGGAGCCATCTTGGCGGTTCATTAGGGAAACTGGCAGTGGGATGCCTATTAACGGTATCTCATAACCAGCATGCCTTGGTATTTGGGTACAGATCCAACAATCTGTTTTATTTAAAATTGTGGTGATGTTTTGAATCGCCTGTATATACCAGTTCTCTCGCCAGGCCGCTGTGTCTATCACCTGTAAAATTATCAGAATCATGTTAAATTTAACCCACATCCTATCTTTTTAGCTTGAGCTTTAATGGCCCTTGAATTTCTCATGTCCAAAGCTTTTGTGGCGACTTCTTCACACGGGTATGATGAATCCAGGCATTCTGTTCTTTAATTTTGATTGCTGTGAAGGAGGTGAGGAGTACTTGGTATGGTCCTTCCCACTGTGGTTTCAAGGTTTTTTCTGCAAGAGACTTTACATATACATAATCTCCAGGTTGAATATCATGTACAGGCCCATCCAGACCCCTTCCTCGGGTCCCAATTACATGTTTTCCAATTTTATTGAGCTGTTTGCTCAATGCCACCATATAGGAGGTCATAATTTCGTCCCCAATTTGCATTGATGTCCCCTTTTGTATTCCATAGGGGCGTCCATACAGAATTTCAAAAGGGCTCAGTCCTTCTCTCACCCTTGGTCTTGTCCGTATACGCAAAAGGGCTAAAGGGAGAGACTGAGGCCATGGCAAGTTTGCTTCTTGTCCCAGTTTTACAATTTGCTGTTTGATTAAGTGGTTCATTTTCTCCACTTGGCCACTCGACTGAGGGCGATATGGGGTGTGAAGTTGCCAATCTATACCTAAATGGTGGCTGGTTTGTTGCACTAATTTTGAAACAAAGTGTGGTCCTCTGTCAGAGGATACGGTTGCTGGAACCCCAAAGCGAGGTATTATTTCTTGTATTAGTATTTTAGTTACCTCCCGAGCCTTGGCAGTTCTGGTTGGGAACGCTTCTGGCCAACCTGAAAAGGTATCAGTTAATACCAGCAAATATCGGTACCCCCCTTTTCTTGGAAGTTCCGTGAAATCAACCTGCCATTGTTGTCCAGGCCCATTACCCTTTCCAATCTGGCCCATTTCTAGTTTGGGAGTATTCTTTGGATTAGTTTGGAGGCAAAGGTCACACTGTTGAGTCACTTGTCTCACTGTGGTATATAAATTTCTAGCCACAATATCTTTTATCAGATGCTTATACAGAGCCTCCATTCCCCAATGTCTCTTCCTATGTTCTTCCCGTATTAAATGCCACAGTAAATATGAGGGAACAATTAATTTTCCCTGTGGGGTATAAGCCCATCCCTCTTCATTATATGACCCTTCTAAGTCTGAAATAAGTTTCTGATCTTCCCTAGTGTGAGAAACTATGGACTAGGGTATTGTTTATTAAGATTTATGTTAAGCCCAATGTAAAGGTCAGACAGCAAAAGATATAAACAGCCACCAGATACCGCTTGTGCAAGATAAGATAACCACCAGATGTCCAGGAACCGACAGAAACAGGACAAACTACCCCATATAAGGACATATGAGTGAGGGGTCAACTATGGGACAAAGGAGGAAGACTTCTTACTTCGGCCTCAACGACCACCAGAAGGCAGAAAACGACCCCCTAACAACAACTGAAGCATGCGCAGGGTACCTCCACTACCTCATGAACACGGGAGTAAAGATGTATAAAAAGGGACTGTTTGAACTGCTCAGGACGGCAGTTGGCGGAGCGCAGACTCCCCTGTCGTCCAGCGCTGTTTTTGCTCATATTCTACTTGCTATAATTAATAAAATTTTAATTGGATTATGATCCGTTGTGGTCTCAATTTATAACAATTTCTGGTGCCGTGACTCGGATAAGGAACGGTGGGCTTTGGTCCTCCGGGGAGGCGCCCCGCGACATTTCGCGGCCCCGCGACCAACAGCTTACTCCAACCTTACCGACGAACCTAAATTCTAGAATAATGAGCAAAGGAGAAACCGGTAAAATCCCATAGAAATTCTGTGCACGGGAGTCCGGACGAAGACGCAGGACGCGTAAGTATATTGCGAATTTGTTCGCGGGTTTGCCGTTCGGGCGGGATTGGGTTTCCTGGAATATAACGAGTGAGAGGTTC